>NC_000079.6:76982517-77170017 GCF_000001635.26 Mus musculus
AAAATGCCAAATAGATTGGATCAGAAAAGAAACTCCTCCCATCACATAATAATCAAAACATCAAATGCACAAAACAAAATAAGAATATTAAAAGCAGTAAAAGAAAAAGGTCAAGTAACATTCTAATAGGCAGACCTATTAGAATTACACCAGACTTTTTGCTAGAAACTATGAAAGCCAGAAGATCCTGGGCAAACATCATACATACCCTAAGAAAACACAAATGCCAGCCTAGGATAACCAAGTTAAACTCCCAATAACCATAGACGTAGAAACCAATATATTCCATAAAACAAAAATTTACACAATATCTCTCGACAAATTCAGTGCTTTAAAGGATAATAAATGTAAAACTCCAACATAAGGAGGGAAACTACACCCTAGAAAAAACAAGAAAATAATCTTCTTTTAACAAACCAAAAAAAAAAAAAGATAACCACAAAAAAACCATAATTCCACCTCTAGCAACAAAATAACAGGAAGCAACAATTTTTCCTTAATATCCATTAATAACAATGGACTCAATTCTCCAATAAAAAGACATAAACTAACAGACTGGATTCGTAAACAGGACCCAATAGTTTGCTACATACAGGAAACCCATCTCAGTGACAGAGACAGACACTACCTCAGAGTAAAAGACTGGAAAATAATTCTCTAAGCAAATGGTCCCAATAAACAAGCTAGAGTAGCCATTCTAATATGGAATTGATTGAACTTCCAAACTAACATCAAAAACTATAAATAAGGGCACTTCATACTCATCAAAGGGAAAATCTACCAAGAAGACCTCTGTATTCTGAATATCTATGCTTCTAATGCAAGGGCACCCACTTTCATAAAAGAAACTTTACTAAAACTCAAAGCACACATTGCATCACACACAATAATAGTGAGAGACTTCAACACTCCACTCTCACCAATGGACAGATCATGGAAAAAGAAACTAAACAAAGACACTATGAAACTAACAGAAGTTATGAAACAAATGTATTTAACAGTTATCTATATAACATTTTATCCTAAAACAAAAGAATATACCTTATTCTCAGTACCTCATGGTACCTTCTCCAAAATCAACCATATAATCAATCACAAAACAAGTCTCAACGGATGAAAGAAGATTGAAATAATTCCATGCATCCTATCATATCACCACAGACTAAGGCTGAACTTCAAAAACAACATAAATAATAGAAAGCCCATATACACGTGAAAGCTGAACAACACTATACTCAATGATAACTTGTTCAAGGAAGAAAGAAAGAAATTAAAGACATTTTAGAGTTTAATGAAAATGAAGCCACAACATACCCAAACTTATAGGATACAATGAAAGCAGTCCTGAGAGGAAAACTTATATATTTGAGTACCTCCAAGAAGAAACTGGAGAGAGCATACACTAGCAGCTTGACAGCACATCTTAAATCTTTAGAACAAATAGAAGGAAATTCAAACAATTGGCAGCTACAGCCAATTGGAAATTCAAACCACGGGCAGCTATAGCCCTTTCTGTCCTTCAGGGTCATAAGGGGAGTGTGTGTGTGTGTGTGTAATCCATATACATGCATATGTGTGTATATACTCGCACATATACATAAATAAAATAGTAAAAATAAATAAAACTTAATGTAAGACATTTCAAAAGTAACAGATGGTAATAGTAGATCATGAAGATCCAATTTAAAATAAGTAAACCTGTATATAAGGGCAGTCACTGATGAACACTGGATAGTTATTCAGCCCGGTAGATGCATGTGGCTTAGGGAATCATCCAGCACAGGCGGTCTTCCTAACAAAGGTACTTTTCAGCTGAACCACGTATCAAGAGGAATAGACAGCACAAAATAATTAAACTTAGGGCTGAAATCAACCAAGTAGAAACAAAAAGAACTATACAAAGAATCAACCAAACCAGCAGCTGGATCATTGATAAAATCAACAAAATAGATACACTTTAGCCACACTAACTAGAGCAAACAGACACAGTATCCTAATTAACAAAATCAGAAATGAAAAGGGAGACATAACATCAGAAACAGAGAAAATTCAAATAAAATCATCAAATCCTACTACAAAAGCTCAACAAAACTGAAAAACCTGGATGAAATGCACATTTTCCTAGACAGATACCAGGTACCAAAGTTAAATCAATATCAGATAAATGATCTAAACTGTCCAATATCCCCTAAATAAACAGAAGCAGTCATTAATAGTCTCCCAAACAAAAAAGCCCAGGACCAGATGGGTTTAAGTGCAGAGTTCTAGCAGACCTTCAAAAAAACACCTAATACCAATACTCCTCAAACTATTCCATGAAATAGAAACAGAAGATACCCTACACAATTAGTTCTATGAAGCCACAATTACTCTGATACCTAAACTACACAAAGACCCAACAAAGAAAGAGAACTTCAGTCCAACTTCCCTTATGAATATCAAAGGAAAAATACTCAAAATTCTCACAAACTGAATCCAAAAGAAGGTCATAACGATTGCCCATCCTGATGAAGTAGGCTTCATCCCAGGGATGCAGGGATGGTTCAATATGTGGAAATCCATTGATGTAATCCACTATATTAACAAACCCAAAGAAAAAAACTATATGATCATTTCATTGGATGCTGAGAAAGCATTTGACAAAATCCAACGCCCCTTCATGATAAAAATCTTGGAAAGATCAGGAATTCAAGGCCCATACCTAAAGATAGTAAAAGCAATATACAGCAAACCAATAGCCAATATCAAGGTAAATGGAGAGAAACTTGAAGCAATCCCACTAAAATCAGGGACTAGAAAAGGCTGCTCACTCTCACCCTAGCTATTCAATATAGTCCTTGAAGTCCTGGCCAGAGCAATTAGACAGCAAAAGGAGATCAAGGGGATACAAATTGGAAAGGAAGAAGTCAAAATATCACTATTTGCAGATGATATGATAGTATATATATATATATATATATATATACGTGACCACAAAAATTCCACCAGAGAACTTCTAAACCTGATAAACAACTTCAGCAAAGTAGCTAGATAAAAAATTAACTCAAACAAATCAGTGGCCTCTCTCTACACAAAGGATGAACAGGCTGAGAAAGAAATTAGGGAGACAAGCCCCTTCACAAATGACATCAAATACCTTGGTTTTATTCTAACTAAGCAAGTGAAAGATCTGTATGATAAAAACTTCAAGTCTCTGAAGAAAGAAATTGAATATCTCATAAGATGGAAAGATCTCCCATGCTCATGGATTGGCAGGATTAATATTATAAAAATGGCTATCTTGCCAAAAGCAATCTATAGATTCAAGGCAATCCCCATCAAAATTCCAACTCAATTCTTCAACGAATTAGAAGGAGAAATTTGCATATTCATCTGGAATAACAAAAAACATAGGACAGCGAAAACTATTTTCAACAATGAAAGAACTTCATGTGGAATCACCATCACTGACCTCAAGATGTACTACAGAGCAATTGTAATAAAAAAACTGCATGTTATTGGTACAGTGACAGACTGGTAGATCAATGGAAAAGAATTGAAGACCCAGAAATGAATCCACACACCTATGGTCACTTGATTTTTGACAAAGGAGCTAAAACCATCCAGTGGAAAAAAGACAGCATTTTCAACAAATGGTTCTGGCTCAATTGGTGGTTAGCAAATTGATCCATTCTTATCTCCTTGTACAAAGCTCAAGTCCAAGTGGATCAATGATCTCCACGTAAAACCAGATAGACTGACACTAATAGAAGAGAAAGTGGGAAAGAACCTGGAGCACATGGGCTCAGGGAAAAATATCCTGAACAGACACCAATAGCCTGTGCTCTAAGATCAAGAATCAACAAATGGGACCTCATAAAATTGCAAAGCAATTTTTTCTCTGTAAGCCAAAGGACAATGTCAATAGGACAAAATGGCAACCAGGAGATTGGAAAAAGACCTTATAAATCCTAGACCCGATAGAGTGATAATATCCAATATTTACAAAGAATTCAAAAAGTTAGACTCCAAAGAACCAAATAACCCTATTAAAAATTGGGGTACAGAGCTAAAGAAAGAATTCTTAACTGCGGAATACCAAATAGCTGAGAAGCACCTAAAGAAATGTTCAACATTCTTAGTCATCAGGGAAATGCAAATCAAAACAACCTTGAGATTTCACCTCACACCAGTCATAATGGCTAAGATCAAAAACTCAGGTGACAGCAGATCCTGGCGAGGTTGTGGAGGAATAGGAACACTCTGCCATTTCTGGTGGGATTGCAAGCTGGTACTTTGGAAATTAGTTTGGCTGTTCCTCAGAAAACTGGACATAATACTACCTGAGGACACACTAATACCTATCCTGTGCATATACTTAGGAAATGCTCCAATATGTAATAAGGACACATGCTCCACTATGTTCATGGCAGCCTTTTTTATAATAGCCAGGAGCTGGAAAGAACCCAGATGTCCCTCAACAAAGGAATGGATACAGACTATGTGATACATTTACATAATGGAGTACTACTCAGCTTTTTTTTCTATTTTTTATTAGGTATTTAGCTCATTTACATTTCCAATGCTATACCAAAAGTCCCCCATACCCACCCACCCCCACTCCCCTACCCACCCACTCCCCCTTTTTGGCCCTGGCGTTCCCCTGTACTGGGGCATATAAAGTTCGCAAGTCCAATGGGCCTCTCTTTCCAGTGATGGCCGACTAGGCCATCCTTTGATACATATGCAGCTAGAGACAAGAGCTCCGGGGTACTGCTTAGTTCGTATTGTTGTTCCACCTATAGGGTTGCAGTTCCCTTTAGTTCCTTGGGTGCTTTCTCTAGTTCCTCCATTGGGGGCCCTGTGGTCCATTCAATAGCTGACTGTGAGCATCCACTTCTGTGTTTGCTAGGCCCTAGCATAGTCTCACAAGAGACAGCTATATCTGGGTCCTTTCAGCAAAATCTTGCTAGTGTATGCAATGGTGTCATCGTTTGGAGGCTGATCATGGGATGGATCTCTGGATATGGCAATCACTAGATGGTCCATCGTTTCGTCACACTTCCAAATTTTGTCTCTGTAACTCCTTCCATGGGTGTTTTGTTTCCTATTCTAAGAAGGGGCAAAGTGTCCACACTTTGGTCTTCGTTCTCTTGAGTTTAATGTTTTCAGCAAATTATATCTTATATCTTGGGTATCCTAAGTTTCTGGGCTAATATCCACTTATCAGTGAGTACATATTGTGAGAGTTCCTTTGTGATTGGGTTACCTCACTCAGGATGATGCCCTCCAGGTCCATCCATTTGGCTAGAAATTTCATAAATTCATTCCTTTTAATAGCTGAGTAGTACTCCATTGTGTAAATGTACCACATTTTCTGTATCCATTCCTCTGTTGAGGGGCATCTGGGTTCTTTCCAGCTTCTGGCTATTATAAATAAGGCTGCTATGAACATAGTGGAGCATGTGTCCTTCTTACCAGTTGGGGCATCTTCTGGATATATGCCCAGAAGAGGTATTGCTGGATCTTCCGGTAGTACTATGTCCAATTTTCTGAGGAACCGCCAGACTGATTTCCAGAGTGGTTGTACAAGCTTGCATTCCCACCAACAATGGAGGAGTGTTCCTTTCTCCACTTCCTCGCCAGCATCTGCTGTCACCTGAATTTTTCATCTTAGCCATTCTGAGTGGTGTGAGTTCGAATCTCAGGGTTGTTTTGATTTGCATTTCCCTGATGATTAAGGATGTTGAACATTTTTTCAGGTGCTTCTCTGCCATTCAGTATTCCTCGGGTGAGAAATCTTTGTTCAGTTCTGAGCCCCATTTTTAATGGGGTTATTTGATTTTATGGAGTCTACCTTCTTTATATATATTGGATATTAGTCCCCTGTCCGATTTGGGATATGTAAAGATCCTTTCCCAATCTGTTGGTGGTCTTTTTGTCTTATTGACAGTGTCTTTTGCCTTGCAGAAGCTTTGCAATTTTATGAGGTCCCATTTATCGATTCTCGATCTTACAGCACAAGCCATTGCTGTTCTATTCAGGAATTTTTCCCTTGTACCCATATCTAAAGTAGGCTTTTCCCTACTTTCTCCTCTATAAGTTTCAGTGTCTCTGGTTTTATGTGGAGTTCCTTAATCCACTTAGAATTGACCTTAGTACAAGGAGATAGTACTGGATCAATTCGAAATCTTCTACATGATAACAGCCAGTTGTGCCAGCACCATTTGTTGAAAATGCTGTCTTTTTTCCACTGGATGGTTTTAGCTCCCTTGTCAAAGATCAAGTGACCATAGGTGTGTGGGTTCATCTCTGGGTCTTCAATTCTGTTCCATTGGTCTACTTGTCTGTTGCTATACCAGTACCATGCAGTTTTTATCACAATTGCTCTGTAGTACATCTTTAGGTCGGGCATGGTGATTCTGAAAGACCCCCCGAAGGGAGACCCTCACTCAAGCACTCAAGCCCCGGGACAGCCGCGGACCCAAGAAGACACTGAGACCGTACTCAAAATGTAGAAGGCAAGATTTAATAGAACAACAGCAAGAAAGCACATGGAACATAGACCAGAGCTCTGGGGTCGAAACTCATGCACCTAGTGGTGTAGAGGAGAATCGACGGCCAGCCAAAATTTTTCACAGGCTTATATAGTAAAACTCAAAGGGGGGAGAGCTGGGCAGGGAAAGTACAAGTTTACATCACTAGGGGGTTCTGCCAAGGGACAAGGGGTTCTGCCAAGGGAATCTACGTAACTAAGGGGTCATGTCCTATCATTTGGCAATGTACCCGGTTCATTTTGAGGTTGTTCCAGGAGGCCCTTATCTCAAAAATGTTCTTGGAACAGTTTTTAGTTGGGAGGGTTCGAACTCTAGGGTGAGGAGTTCAGAAATGCATTCTGGGGTGAAGAGTTCAGGAGTGTTCCGGGAACAATCTCTAGATGGGAGGGGTCGGGCTCTGGGGTGAAGAAGAGTTCAGTAAAAAATTTTTATTCTCCATTCCCCACTTCTTCTAGGAGATAGCTCTAATCTTAGAGCGAGTTTTCAACCTCCTGAAGGACCCGATATTGTTGTCTTAGGACCATAACTTGGACTGCGTTTATCCTTTCTCTAATAAAAGCTACTAACTTATTAAGGATGCATGGGCCAAAAGTAAGCAAAAGCATAAGTGTAATTAAAGGTCCTGCTATAGTGGAGAGGAGAGTGGTGAGCCAAGGGGACTTATTAAACCAGCTTTCAAACCATCCTTGTTGGCTTTCTCTTTCTCTTTTACGTATATCTAGGCGTTCTCTAAGTTTAGCCATAGAATCTTTGATTACTCCTGAATGGTCAACATAAAAACAACATTCTTCTTTTAAGGCAGCACAGAGTCCTCCTTCTTTAAGGAATAATAAGTCTAATCCCCTTCTATTTTGCAGCACCACTTCGGACAGGGAAGTTAAAGATTCTTCTAATTTGGTTATAGACTGTTCTATAGTTCTAAGATCAATATCCATAGCTGCACGTAGTTCTTCATAGTATTGGGGGGTCTTAATTAAGGCAGCGGTTCCTGAACCTACTCCAGCTGCTACTCCCAATCCTAATAGAACTGCCAAAGTTAAGGTAACGGGTTCTCTTTTCCAGCGGACCCGATGTTCAAATTTATCTAAAAAAGAGCTATCATCATGATAGCTGGGAATAAGCTGAACCAAAATGCAGAAATCTTTGGAACTATTAAAAACAGACATAGACACACAAGGAGTGAGACCGGTATTGCAAGCCCACACTGTGTCTAGGGGAGGTACCAAATACTGACCACTTTTGCTAGACTGGATGTTCTGGGTCTGATTACAGAGGTGCCCTTTATCCTGAGGTACCCGGCCCAGACAAAGCCCTCTTCCTGAAACTGCTGCTAGAGTCAGCTTTCTGTTTTCTCCCCAAAGGCATTGAGAATGATCTGAAGTAGTATTATAAGTCCTGATCTGAGCTATTCCTTCATAATAAGGGGGGCTAGAGGCATAGCATAACCAGCATGATTGAGTCATATTAGGGTTAGTTCTATTTAGAACTAAAAAAGCTCCTTGGACTAGACTGACCAGACGGTCCTCTGTTCCTAGGGGCGGTGGGGAAGCCAAGGTAGGCTTTATGAGGAGAGTATTAGTTCCTAGGGAGGGTACCACTGTGTTGGGCTGTGGAGTTGGTGGAGCTGGTACAGTCGGGACCTTTGGGGGAGCTAGTACGACTGGGGGGCCCTGTTCTATAAGGACCTTGTTGGGCCCTACGAGTGTCACTGCCGGGTCTCTCACTGTCAGTCTGATCGTGAAAATGAACCCAGGATCTCTTAGTGGAATGTATACTCGCCAACCCCACCTATTTCCTTTAAGCCAACTTAGACGGTGTTGTTTTCCGTTCTCGGTGAACCTTATAAGTAGGGGGTTGCAGTATTTATCTTTGCATGGTCCTGAGGGTGCTCTGTTTTTAAAAGCGCACCCACTCTCTTGATATTTATAGGGGTTTCTTTCTCCTTCGTTTGACTTATCATAGCCACTACCTCGTTTTACCGTGATTAGGTCCCATTTAGAGGAGGGCTTCCAGTAAGCATCCCCTGTCGTTTCACATGTCCATTTACCACAAAAGTAATCTGATGCCCCCCCCCCCCGCATTCTTGTTGAAGCCTCTTGCTCTGACCCTGACCAGGGCAAACATAAAAATGTGCAGCTCTAAGATTAGCTCGGTAGAACTGCCCCGAACACCCATATGTGCTCCCTATCCCATTTGGGACACACTGCTCCTCAGGGGGTGGGTTGCTAAGATCAGTATGATCTGAGAGGTCCCAATTGGGGGATCCTGCCACTAACTTACAGACATCAGGCGTGAGATCAGGCCACCAAGTCCAGAGGGGATGGACTGCAGTGGTTGCCCATACAATGTTCCCCTTTTCATTAAGCACCTCCCAGGACTGTTGAATTGGAGCATGAGGGTTAAGGTTCCCTAGGTCTAGAGTGGCGCCTGCGACGCAGACGAAGCTTAAGAGGATTGTCAGTGGCTGCCACTGTCCAATTGTCGTCGTGGTTTTCTTCATCTTGGCTGGCGGTCCTCTTGACGTGGGAGGCGTGGATCCAGGAGGCGATTCCGTCAACTTTTACCGCAGTAGGGGTTGTCAGTAACACCAAATAGGGTCCCTTCCACCGTGGCTCAAGGTTGCCGGTTCGATGCCGCCTGACCAAGACTTTGTCTCCAACTCGGAACCCGTGGGGTACTGCGGTGGTCCCTGGGGTATAGGCTGCTTTCAGTTGGTCCCAAATCTGGGTCCTAATCACTTCTAGGGCCTTTAAATGAATAAGCAAAGAGGAGGGTAAGACAGGGTCAGAGTCGGAAACTAATGTTCCACCAGCTTCCATTAAGGGGGGAGGTCCTCCATACAGAACTTCAAAAGGAGTGAGCCCGAAACGTCCAGGAGTGTTCCGGGCTCGGAAGAGCGCAAGAGGGAGGAGAGCCACCCAGTCTTTCCCGCCGGTCTCAATGGCTAATTTAGTCAAAGTCTCTTTTAAGGTCCTATTCATCCTCTCTACCTGTCCTGAGCTTTGAGGGCGGTAAGCACAGTGTAATTTCCAATCGATGCCCAACTGAGTGGCCAAGCCCTGACTTACCTGGGCAACAAAGGCTGGTCCATTGTCGGACCCGATTACCTTAGGGATTCCAAATCTTGGCAGGATTTCTTCAAGGATCTTCTTGGCCACAATCTGGGCAGTCTCTGTTTTAGTGGGAAATGCCTCGACCCATCCTGAAAAGGTGTCTACAAATACTAACAGATACTTGTTACCATACATTCCAGGTTTAACTTCAGTAAAATCTACCTCCCAATACACTCCAGGACGGTCTCCCCGTTGTCTCTTTCCAGGTTCTCTGTAGGCTTTAGTTGCATTAGTGAATGCACATGGTTTGCAGGAGTCTATAATCTTTTGAGCCACTGACTTCAGGTTGGGGACTTGGTATCGGGAATTTTTAATTAGTCTCATCATTTTTTCAACTCCCAGGTGGGTGAATTGGTGTAGTCCTTTCACAAATTTTATTCCTTCTTCGGGAGTTAATTCTATTTTCCCTTCAAAAAAATATGGGAAGGGATCTCTGGTCCACCATAGCTCTTTTATGTTATACCTCTCGTCCTCAGTGCTTTTGGGCGGATCACCTTTTTCAATTAAGATCATGGCCCCTTGAGCAACTTGTTTTGCTACTGAGTCTGCCATTCGGTTGCCCCCGGCCACCAAGTCTTCTCCTCTTTGGTGGCCGGGGCAGTGGATGATGGCTACCTTCTTAGGTGCATGTATGGCTTCCAACAGGGCCAGAATTTCTTCTTTGTTTTTAATGTCTTTACCAGCCGAGGTCAATAGTCCTCGCTGCCTATAGATGGCCCCATGGATGTGTGCGGTAGCAAAAGCATAGCGGCTGTCAGTGTAGATGTTAACGATCTTACCTTTAGTCTCTCGGAGGGCTTGTATAAGCGCTATAAGTTCAGCCTTTTGTGCCGACGTTCCTTCAGGCAAAGCGCTTGCCCAAATTACCTTTTTCCCGTCTACCACCGCAGCTCCAGCCTTTCGCTTCCCCTCTATCAGGAAACTGCTGCCGTCCGTGTACCAACTGGGAGCTCCAGGCCAGGCAGGGTTGGTCAGTCAGGTCACTTCTGGTCCCAGTTTTTTCAGCGAGGATGTCCATACATTGATGTACTGGGACGGAATCATTTGTTAGAGGGAGAAGGGTAGCTGGGTTGAGGATGGCAGGGGGCGCAAAGGTTACACGCTCATTTAGCAGCAGGCTCTGATAGTGTGTCATTCAGGCATTTGTCATCCATCTGTCAGGTGGCTGCCGCACGATACTTTCTAAGGCATGAGGGGCCACAACAGTCACCTGTTGTCCCATTGTCAATTTGTCAGCATCTTTGATCAACAGGGCTACTGCTGCAATAGCTTTCAGGCATGTGGGTCATCCACTAGCAACAGGATCTAATTTTTTTGACAAATAGGCTACAGGTCTCTTCCAGGGTCCCAGTGCTTGTGTCAACACTCCCCTGGCTACACCCGCTCTCTCGTCCACATATAGGACGAAAGGCTTAGTCAAGTCTGGTAATGCTAGCGCGGGGGCAGTCATTAGAGACGACTTGATAGCCTCAAAAGCTCTTTGGTGTTCTTCTTTCCACTCGAAAGGAACCCCTTCCTTAGTCAAAGGATATAGAGGTGCTGCTAGGGTTGCAAAGCCTGGAATCCAGAGTCTACAAAAGCCAGCAGTCCCCAGAAACTCACGTACCTGCCGTGGGGTAGTTGGCGATGGGATCATCATAACAGTCTTCTTCTGGGCCTCTGTGAGCCATCTTTTGCCCCCTCGGAGGGTATACCCCAGGTAGGTTACCTCAGTTTGACAGATTTGTGCCTTTTTAGCCGAAACTCGATACCCCAAGTCACTCAGTTCTGCGAGGAGCCTCTCAGTTCCCTGGTGACACAGCTCCTTCGAGGCCGCCACAACCAAGAGATCATCCACATACTGTAGTAGGGTAAGCTGAGGGTTTCGAGCGCGAAAAGGCGCGAGATCCCGATGGAGGGCCTCGTCAAACAGGGTGGGGAATTTTTGAACCCCTGTGGTAGCCTAGTCCAAGTTAGTTGACCAGTCTGTCCGCCCTCTGGGTCCCTCCATTCAAAAGCAAACAGGAGCTGACTCTTAGGGTGCAAACGCAGGCAAAAGAAGGCATCTTTTAAGTCCAGAACTGTATACCATGTTCTCTCAGATGGGAGAGAGCTTAATAAATTGTACGGGTTCGGGACTGTGGGGTGAATGTCCAGGACCCTTTTGTTAACCTCCCGGAGGTCTTGTACCGGGCGATAGTCATTGGTCCCTGGTTTTCGAACCGGCAGAAGTGGTGTATTCCAGGGGGACTGACAGGCCACTAAAACTCCTTGGCCCAGCAACCTCTGGATATGAGGCCGGATGCCTTCTCTAGCTTCCTTGCTCATGGGGTATTGTTTTACCGAAATGGGGGTGGCATCAGCTTTAAGTTCTACCACAACCGGAGGCACTTGTTTAGCCAACCCCATTCCTGCTTGTTCTGCCCAGACATTGGGGAACGCAGTTAGCCAACCTGAAGAGACTGCATTTTTGGGTTGTTCTTCATGCAACCGGTACTCTTCCTCTGTGTTGAGGACAAGGCAGGCAACAGGGGCCTTTCCCCAGCTTACTTGTGGGCCTTCTGAAGTAAATTGGACTTGAGCCTTTAGTTTGGTTAGCAGATCGCGCCCCAAGAGGGGAGCAGGGCACTCAGGTATCACCAGAAAGGAGTGGGTCACTATATTCTTGTCTATCCGAAGAGCTCGTTTGGTCGTCCAGGGGTAAAATTTACTACCAGTGGCTCCAATTACCATGGTCTTTTTGGAGCCCAGCTTGCCTAGGGGGTTAGTGAGTACTGAATGCTCTGCTCCGGTGTCTATCAGGAAGTTGACAGGGGTCCCCTCCACGGACAAAGTTACCCTAGGCTCAGGGAGGGGGTCTGAGCCCCGACTTCCCTAATCATCTTCTAGGGTCAGGACCTTGGATCGCTCCCGCTTTTTAGGGCAATCTCTAGCCCAGTGTCCTTTCTCTTTGCAATAGGCGCATTGGTCTTTTTCCAGTGGTATCTTTCTGCCACCTGGCGGTTTCACTTCCCTGTTGCCCAGGAGCCCTATTTTACCTTTTCCTGACTGTCTATCATTCACAACTGCGGCCAAAATTTTACTCAGATTTCTCTCCTGACGGCGATCCCGTCTATTTTCCCTCTCCTCCATTTCCTTCTTCTCTCTCTCCTGCCTCTCTTCTTCTGTTTCCCTCTTATGATAGACTTTCTCTGCTTCTTTTACTAAATCTTGGAGCGTATGATCTTGGAGCCCCTCCAGCCTTTGCAGCTTTTTCTTAATGTCGGGAGCGAACTGACCAATGAAGGCCATAGCTACAGCGGCTCTCTGCCCCTCTGACAAGGGGTCAAAAGGGGTGTATCTCCTATATGCCTCCATTAGACGCTCAAGGAAGACTGAGGGTGGTTCAGTCTGCCCCTGCAAGACCTCTCTTACTTTAGCCAAATTGGTGGGCCGTCTAGCGGCTCCTCTGAGACCTGCCACTAGAGTCCGGCGATAGACAAGGAGGCGTCCCCTACCTTCCGCGGTGTTGTAGTCCCAGTTGGGGCGGTTCAAGGGAAAAGCCTCGTCCACGAGGTTAGGGAGGGCAGTGGGTGTGCCGTCCTCTCCCAGAACATTTTTTCTCGCCTCCATTAGGATTCTTTCTCTTTCTTCTGTGGTAAAAAGAACCTGCAAAAGCTGCTGACAATCATCCCAAGTGGGTTGATGGGAGAACATAAGTGACTCAAGGAGCCCAGTAAGTCCAGAGGGGTTCTCTGAGAAGGGAGGGTGGTTAGTTTTCCAATTGTATAAATCAGAAGAGGAAAAAGGCCAATACTGTAAAGGAATGAGATCATTAGGTCCTGGTGCTGGCCCTCCTACATGTGCTCTGAGTGGCAAGGCAACTGTTGAGTCTGGCCCCCCTTCCTCCCCCGGGCTTCAGCCTCGGCGACTCCGAGTCCCCCCCCCCGCCGGTCCCTGAGCCCCTCTCGCTACTGGTCCCTGTGGTGGGGCAGCTGCAGGTGGCTGTTGGGGCAAGGGGTAAGGGGGAGGTTGGGAGTCCATCCAGAGGAGGTCGTCAATCTCTGGATAGATCTTGGGGGGTGCTGATGGGCCGGACTTTCCGGCTGCATCAGACTGGGCAACCGCTACCGTCAGCTTCGAAGAGTTTGGGGTCCAAGGCTTGACCCATGGAGGTGGGAATTGGACAAGATTCTGCCAGGTCACAATGTAGGGGATCTGATCAGGGTGACCCCCTTCCTCCTGAAAAACAATTCGCCTGACGGCGGCGATTAGTGACAAGTCAAAAGCACCCTCAGGTGGCCAGCCCACTCCAAACGTTGGCCACTCGGAGGCGCAAAAGGTCTGCCACGGACCCTTTCTGACCTCCACCGACTGGTTGTGGGCTCTGACCCGCACCTCCTTCCAATGCTCCAGAGTCAGAGAAAGGGGAGTGGACACAGATTGTCCCATTTCTAGAAAAACAGTAGTCACAACAAGAGCGGACACGAGACTAAGACAAAAAAGAAACCAGAAACGGCGGCGACTCTGCGTCGACCACAAGCAACTCAAAGAATCAGATGGCCTCTCTAAGGCCGGCCGATTGAGACCCTCTGCACGAGGTGGGACTCGAACCCACGATCCCGTGACCAAACGCGAGGTGGGACTCAAACCCACGATCTCGCAACAAGGCACGAGGTGGGACTCAAACCCAGGGAAGGCGCGCAGATATCTTGTGTTTGGACCTCCTCCTGGCCAAAGAAGAAGGCCCAAAACAGGACCTTTCTCAGAAGCTGTGTTGCTTTGGCAGGTCCCAGAAGCTGTCAGCTTCTGTGGTGCAGACTATCACCTGTGCAGACTAAATTCCTAAGTTCGGTGGAGTCCCGGAACCAAGGTGGTGCCCGCTGCTCCTGAGGCTGAGGCCTTCCGAGCCAGGCGGACACCTCTGGTCGGGATGGTGGTTGGCTGTCTGCGGCCTGCAAAGGGTGCTGCCTCAGCGGCTCTGTGCCTCTGCCTGTCCCAGAAGCTGTCCGGTTCTGTGGCGCACCCTCTCACCTGTTCAGACTAATTTCCTAAGTTCGGCGGAGTCCCGGAACCCACTACTCAGCTTTTAAAAACAATGAATTTATGAAATTCTTAGGCAAGTGGATGAAACTAGAAAATATCATCCTGAGTGACATAACCCAATCACAAAAAAAAAAAAAAAAAAAAACCCACATGGCATGCACTCACTGATGAGTGGATATTAGCCCAGAAGCTTAGAATACCCAAGATACAATTCACAAACCACATGAAACTCAAGAAGAAATAAGACTAAAATGTGGATAATTTGATCCTTCTTAGAAGGGGGAGCAAAATACCCATGGAAGGAGTTACAGAGACAAAGTATTGAGCAGAGATTGAAGGAATGACCATCCAGAGACTACCCCACCTGGGAATCCATCCCATATACAATCACCAAACCCAGACACTTTTGTCAATGTCAAGAAGTTCTTACTGACAGAAACCTGATATAGCTGTCTCCTGAGAAGCTCCACCAGAGCCTGACAAATAATGAGGTGGATCCTAGCAGCCTGCCATTAGACTGAGAACAGGCTCCTCAATGACGGTGCTAGAGAAAGGACCCAAGGAGCTTGAAGGGGTTAGCAGCCCCATAGCAGGAACAACAATATGAACTAACCAGTACCCCCAGAGGTCCCTGGGACTAAACCACCAACCAAAGAAAACACATGGTGGGACTCATGGCTCCACCTGCATATGTAGCAGAGGATGGTGTAGTTGGTCATCAATGGGATGAGAGGCCCTTGGTCCTGGGTAGGCTCTATGCTCAAGTATAGGGGAATGCCAGGGCCAGGAAGCAGGTGTGGGTGGGTTGGTGAGCAGGGGGAGGGGGAGCAGATAGTGGGTTTTCAGAGGGGAATCCAGGAAAGGGGACAACATAGGAAATGTAAATAATGTAAATATCTAAAAAAATTTCCAAGTCATGGTGTTTTCATATCATTAAAGATAAGACCTAACTTAATGAAGCCTGTTTTCTTCTCTTCCCATTGGTCATTGAGCAAGAGGTATCCTTACTTCTTCTATTTGCCCCAATCATTTGCAAACACATCAAAGTTTGTGCATCTCTTCTGTTACATATCTTCTTCTCTATGCTAGTTCATTCCAACACACATAAATGTGCTCTAGATAGCCCTATACAAAATTTAATATGATATGAATTTCAAAGAGGTTAAGATAGATGTCTTGATTACAATAGTACTTCTTGCTATTTCAGACAGACAGACAGACAGACAGACAGACAGAAAGATAGATTGATCCCTGAACTCTGTACATGCTATGCAAGTGCACTCCATGGGCTATATTCTCAACAGGTTTTATAAAACCACTTTTTCATCTTAAAAATTGGAAGAAGAGGAGGAGGAAGGAGAGGAGAAGGGGAAATGGGAAGGGGGAAGAAGCAGCAGCAGAAGCAGGAGAAGGATGGGGAGGGGTATCGGGGAGGAAGGAGGAGGAGGAGGAGGAGGAGAGGATCTGTCTGGATTCATCATATATACTCTCAAACTCTGTAGACTACAGTGAGTCTACTTTAGATGTCTACAGTGAGTGAGTCTACTTTAGGAGTCTACAGTGAGTGAGTCTACTTTAGATGTCAACAGTAAGTGAGTCTAATTTGTACTCTCACACATCCCCTAACCAAAAGCTATCACCTCAGCACTGAGCTGGTATTACTCTTGTTAAGATCACAGTAGCTATGTGCCAGCTCTACTGACACCTTTCTCAAGGCTATCCTTCATTTTCTTCAGTTGCTTCTTTACAGTTCTCTCTTGTGGTTTTTTCCAATTTTTCTTCCCCCACCTCTGGTTTCCTTTCATAGAATTAACAATGTAAGTCCTATATGGATCCAGGGTTCTCTGTTCTGCCTCCTTCCCTCCATCCCCATCATACTGTGGTTCTTAAATAACAAGGACTTTCAAAATTATACCTCCTGTTCTGACACATGTCTGTCAATATGGTATCAAAGCATGCTTGTTCAAAAGATTTCTTACTTATAATCTGCTTCCTTTATCCATTTGCCTAAGACAAATAATGTAGGTTTGATTTCCAGTCATCCAGATAATACTGTGTCTATTTCTAAACTATTAATCTGTATACTTTCTCTTAACTATCACCTACCTGAAGACTACTGTAAAATTTGGTTTATCTTTCCTTTCTAATATATTCTGCCTAAGTGGAGTATGTTTTTTAATGTAAGGCAGCTCTTAGATTGTCTAATCCTTCTTGCTGAAACACTCCACTGTATCACACCAAGAAGACAGTCCCCACTTTGATCTGGCTTCCACGATCCTCAGTGTAGAATAGATATTTCCATGGCATCTTTATAAGCTGCTCTTACTTGACCTGAGACCAGCCCAGACAGATGAGCTAAATCAACCAGTGTACTCATTACAGACATGGCTTCCTGATAGGATTAATTAGTTCTCTGGTGATTTGGGCCTCCTGATATGTACTGTCTGCTTCCAGGATGACCCTTACCATTTTTCTGCAAATACTAGGAGACTAGAAGCATCTTTCTCCATGCTGCTCCATGTAATATTTCTCAATAGTGACCAGGTAGCTGGGTCTGCTGTTATTCATCTGTCCACTGGACAGGTCCCTTCCATCACCTCAAATGCTGACATCACCTCTGCCTCACAGAAGTTTCTTATCCTACTAATGCCATCTGTATCAAATAATTCTCAGGTTTTCCTTCACTGTTGTATGCATTCTTTTATTTATATTCCTATTCATTAAACCACCCAGAATAGCTTTTGTTTTCTTGAACATATTCTCAATTGTAAAGCTCATCTTTGAAGCAGACATACTTATCATCAAGCCCCTTGCATGTACATGCATCCATATCTCGTCTCTGCACAGCCTTCTCACTCCCTGCTTGTTTTCTTGCTTATTTGTGTGGTTTTTTTTTTTGGAGCTATTCTACATATCATTCTATTCTTAGAATCTAGCATCCTCAGGGACTACGACACTGACCGATACTAGTTGATCAACATTAACCAAGTCAATAAGTGGAAGAGACTTAAGTAAATGGATACTTCTTTTTAAAATTTTTATTAGGTATTTTCCTCATTTACATTTCCAATGCTATCCCAAAAGTCCCCCATACCCTCCCCCCCACTCCCCTACCCACCCACTCCCACTTTTTGGCCCTGGCATTCCCCTGTACTGGGGCATATAAAGTTTGCAAGTCCAATGGGCCTCTCTTTCCAGTGATGGCCGACTAGGCCATCTTTTGATACATATGCAACTAGAGTCAAGAGCTCCGGGGTACTGGTTAGTTCATAATGTTCTTCCACCTATAGGGTTGCAGACCCCTTTAGCTCCTTGGGTACTTTCTCTAGCTCCTCCATTGGGGGCCCTGTGATCCATCCAATAGCTGACTGTGAGCGTCCACTTATGTGTTTGCTAGGCCCCGGGGTAGTCTCACAAGAGACAGCTATATCAGGGTCCTTTCAGCAAAATCTTGCTAGTGTATGCAATGGTGTCATCGTTTGGAGGCTGATTATGTGATGGATCCCTGGATATGGCAGTCTCTAGATGGTCCATCCTTTTGTCTCAGCTAAATGGATACTTCTTAAATGGAGAGGTGAATGAATCATGTGAACAATAAGGATGGCTCCCATAGAAATTCCCAGAAAAAAATAATAGAAAAAATAGAGAAAGAAGTAGAAAAACATACTAGTTTGGAAGAAAGGCATGTTAGTGTGTATAAGGAAACCAATGTTCATATAATATCTACTAATGTACCAGTTACTTTATACCCAATTTAATTGTCAACACCTAATGTGATGGACATTGCTAGTAATAAAGAAAGTATCTGGGAGCTTATGTAACCTAAAGAAGTCCACATGGTTTGTAACAGGATTCAAGTTTTCAACACCCATTTGCCTGATAAAAACAGATCCCGGAAAGTACATTATAGCCTCAATCCATGTTCATCCAACTTTAATTTTAAAAGCAGATACATAAATGCCCATTCTGTGCTATAGTTTTATAACTGCAAAGATTTATTTTGTCTCATGGTTCAGTAGTTTTAGTCCGTTGTCAGCTGCTTCTGTTGTTTCTGATCCAGGATAAGGCAGGAAAATTAAAGCAGAAGAATATAACAAAACAAAGTTCCTCATACCCTTATGACAGTGAGGAAGGAAGGAGACAGGGAGAAGGAGGAAAGAGTTGGGGGAAGAGGGAGAGAGAGAAATAGGGATAGATTCTGGCAAGATAAGTTTCCTTTAACCCGATAGTACCTCTCATACCTGCCTCAAATGTCATTAAATTTTGACAGACTTCATGAATGAAACACTTTTCAATAACTAGACCCATTAGATGAGGACCAAACGTTCAACACATGAAATTGTTGGGGGACACTTGATTTTTAAACCAAAGTAATTCCTAAAGGATATACTTTATATTCTTAAACCATTAGCTGTCTCCATGAGAATTTCTTCAAATTGATTGCCACATTATTTGTCCTTCCCCACTCTTTTCCACTCATCTAACCTGTAATTACCCGAAAGAGCATTATTCTGACCCACCCACTAATCAACTAAAGACCATATCTACAAAAGTGAGGAAACAAAAATGTTGTCATTAAGTAAAGAATGTGAGCTTTCGGTGCTCTTGTAAATTCCAAGCACAGAATGTTCCTGTGATTTACTGGGCAGTAAGAAAAGGTTTGGGGAGTAAGGCTTGCCCCATGTATCAGCAGCAAGTGATACAGCTCTGGGCTGTTACTAGGGTATGCGCTCCATGTGACATCCAGAGAGAAAAAGTCCAGCTCTCTGCAGATCCGCCAAGTTCTTTGTCCATCACTGCTGTGTCTGTTTTGCGGCATGTCACTGGATTTCGATATGGTCTAAAGAATGATGAGTCCTGTTCCTAGCTTTCCACATCATGCCATTAATGATGCTTATGGAGAATTGAAGAGGAAAAGGCCTACAGCAGTAAATAGAGAGAGGAAATCACGGTGCCCTGATGTTCATTTTCCCTGTTTAGTGGATTCAAGTCAGACCATTAACACTACATCAACATAGCCTCCAGCCTCCTTCCTGTTTTTTTTTTTTTTTTTTTTTTTCTTAAGACTTCCCTTCCCCTGGACATCATATTCTCAGAACACTGAAAACACACAGATGGCCTAGTTGGCCTAGTCTGCCTAGTGGGCCATCACTGGGACCCCTTGGTCTTGCAAACTTTGCCAGGGCCAAGAAGTGGAAGTGAGTGGGTAGGGGAGCAGGGGAGGGGGGAGGGTATAGGGGACTTTTTGGATAGCATTTGAAATGTAAATGAAGAAAATATCTAATAAAAATTTTTTTAAAAAATGAAAAAAAATATGGAAATGAAATAGCAATAAGGCTGTTGTTGGCTTCATTTAAAAAATATTATCCAGTATTTAAATGGTGATTATTTCCAGAAACTTGGCAATTGTTACCGTACAAATGATAAAATTGATTCCAGTCACAGTCCGTCTTTATTTGGAAAGGAAATACCAATAGTGTTTGAAAAATGGCTTATTAAGGATCTTAGTTTGCTGAAGGTGGCTCATGTTTTATTTGCTAGCACAGCATCTTGTTGGGGGAAAAATAATAAGTGCCGCTTTTCTTTGCCCTATATTATTTTCACTATGGATCTTTAGAGCAGGAAATGAAAAGCAGCTCATGGGGCATATGGAATTAGTTCCCGCAAAGCCAGCCCCGCTCCTGCTGACTGCCTCTTCTTTCCTGTGTTGTTTTGTCTGTACTGGCTTTACAACATGTCAGCAAATCTCTTTTGAGCTCAGATGGGAGGAAAGATGGTGGCTTTCTCTCTTTCTGTAAGGGAGTAATTTATAACAGATGTTTTTAAAAAGGTACAAGTTTGTCTTGTAAAATATTTGTAAAGAGAAATAGCCTCTGGATTTCACAAAGCAACTCTTACTTATGTTTTGAGATGTCACCTAGAGCATTGTTTTTACCATACTAGCAGGATTCCTTTTCACATAATTCGATTATAACTTGAGATTAGTTTTAGGTTAAGAGCAGAATTTAAAGATCTCAAACAATATACCATATGTCCCTAGGCTTTTAAAAGGTGGTCCAAAGGAAGTCCAGTTTGAATTCTGAGACATCACTAGAGATTATTGTCAACTAATAGTGTTATCTTAGCTTCTCTCACCCTCGGTTTCCTTATCTGTAAGTCAGGACAGATACCTGCTCCTGCGGTCTTAAGTGGGAAGATGAAATTCAAATGTTTTAGAAGTTATCAATCTTAAAATTACGATTGTTTTCATGTATTTATATCTATGAAAAAAGTTGTCTAACATTGTGTACCTCCCTCTCTGTCATGTATATATGTGTACATATATGTCTCTCCCTCTCACTTATTGAAAGAGAAAACCTTCTCTTACCAAAGGGGTGGGGGATGACAACAACAACAACAACAACAACAACAACAACAACAGCAACAAAACTGTGCTAAAGGGCTGGGGTTTTAGCCAGTGAGAATCTTGCTGCTTAGCATGCATGAAACCCTGGTTCCATTCTCAGCAGCACATAAATGAAACTAAAGAAAACAAAAATGATACAAAGTAGATTGCCAACAGAGCTTATGCTGCTCAAGATTAAACAATTCTGCTCCTAATTCAACCACTAGGCTTGTCAAACAAATTACTGGCTCTTACAATATCTGACTTGCATTAGCACTGGCAGATAAAATCATGTGATACACATGATAAATGGTGTGTGTCTTGCATGAGTATGACCAGTGGTCTATGGAAGACATACAACTTTCAGCAGGCAAGGAATATTGTAAACAGATGAACTTTCCATCCAGATGCCATTTTTCAAACCCCAACTCTCAGGTTAAAAGAAATACATCTGGACTTGCTGAAGACTGTGGCGAGGTAAGACTTCAAGCAACAGATCTTCAACCTGAGAGTAAAAATGGGAGGGATTCTGACTATGATTAAGGATAGCAGGAAGTCTATAAGCTATAACATAAAATAGTGGCTTGTAAGAGGAAAAAGCGTTCTTTTTATGAAAATTTGACATTTGGGTATGTGAGTGTGGTTGGGAGAGTGTGTATGAGTATTGTGTGAGTGGGTGTAAGATGTGTCTGAGTGTGCTTGTGAGTGTGTGTGAGTATCTGTGAGTGTGTATATGAATGTATGTGTACATGTGGGTGTAAATATGTGTCTGAGTGTGTTTGTGAGTGTGTGTGGGAAAGTTCGTGTGTGTGTGTGTGTGTGTGTGTGTGTGTGTGCATGAGAGTATTGTGAGTGTGTGAGTGTGTTAATGAGCATGTTTTTGTGAGTGTGTATGTGAGTTGTTTATATGTGAATGTATGTATAGGGATGCTTATGACTGTATGTAACTGTGTGAGTGTATGCGTGTTTGTGAGTTTGTGTGTGTTTATGAGTGTGTATGTGTATGAGTGTGTGTATATATGTGTTTTAGGTTAGAGAAGAGCTTTGTTTTTCTAGCAGAGCTTTGGTTTCTTGGCCTGTCAGTTCAAGTTCTTATTCCTTATTGAGACTGAGACTCTTTCTAATCCTGGAGCTAGGCTGAGAGCCAACAAGCACCAACACCACCCCCAACAGAGGTAGGGTACCAGTTTAATTTTGTAGTATTTTCTTTGAAGTCTCTTTAAATTATTAATAAGATTACTGACTAATATTTACAAAATATCTTGGTTGTATTCTTGATGGTTGAGGTAAATGCTTCAAATGAATTAACCAATTTTATTTTAAAATAATGATCACAAATTATGTCCCATTATCTTAATTTTACAGATGAAGTCAATGAGTTTGTGTAGATCCTATAGCTAAGGTCATATTAGATGAAGCATTAGAACCAAACTTGCAAAAACCCAGTTATTTAGAATATAATCATCTTTTAATAAGATTATGGCCATCTAGATGATATATAGTTTCCTTCTTGGTTCAACATCTGAACTTCTACACACATTTGAAAAGGAAACAAATCATGTTGAAAGAAGTTTTGTTCAGGATATAAACATGCATTTAAAACTTTTCAGTGGGTCAGATATAAGATTTCATCCACTTCCACAATGCTGGGAGGGGCTGACCACGAGCTGGAGGAGAAAAGTAAGTAATGGGCATGCCCAGCTGAGCCCCGTGACTTAACAGTGGTAAGTGGCCCAGCAAGATATGCCCATTGGTGCAATGGTCACATGGATGTTATGGAGCAAAGAACTACTTTCTGATTGGATTTATGATCTGCTCCAGAAGAGCTCGTGAACTCTAGTCTAGTCCTGTTAGTGGGTAAGTTAGAGGCCCTAGGGAAGAACCTGCTACCATTATTCTGCTAAATAGATGCAGTACTTAACTGCTCCATAAGTGCTTATCAGTAAACACATGACTGGCCCATCTCTGCACCCCCTCAGAGAAGCTTCTTTTTGTAGTTTAACACAGGATGCAACAGGTCAACTTATAGACAGACAATAAGAGGCTGTGGAGTGCTTATCTCCAAATGGGAGGTCTATACCACACTTCCTTCTCCCAAGGCTCAGGAATCAGTGCAGATGAATGGTAGAAAGATCCTCACAGCCACAGGTAGTGGATGACTCTAGCAGAAAGTGGATCCTGAACAGGGCTCCTCCACTCACATGTGGTCACAATGGCTGTGACTGCATGCACAAGACATGCCTGAGGCCAAGCCAACCAGAGTCTCTGCATGAACGGAAGAGGGCCTCTTGAAGGATACCCATAGGTGAAGTAGCTGGTGGCTTCTCGAAGAGAAAGTGTCAGCTTTCTCTAGGAATGTGGCCTTGAAACACTACCCGGGCACATCTTGGGAGCAGGAAGTAGACAGTGGGTTTTCAAAGAAACTGGCACAATACACGGAGTTGCATGGGAAAAGCAATGAGGAAGTAGGAGAGGGATTGTGGGGAAGAAAATAGAGCAATATTTGATTGAAACATTATTTTCATTATGAAAGGCTCATTAAATAAATTTAAAAAAAAAAAAGAAAAAATCTAGCCCACATTTGCTACTTAGATTCAGAGACAATCTGTTGTCATCACTGAAATGTTAGAAAAAAACAGAAAAGTTTCCACCTAACAGCAGAGTTCTCTTGAGTTTCAAGTGACTGTGAGTGACAACAATCAATAACCTGAGGAATCTTAGCACTCTCACTATTTAAGAGAATTCACTATTCCCTAACTTTGGGGAGGGGATCTTGGAGATTAAACACAGGGACTCAGGCATTAAGTAGTGCTCTAACAATGAGTTATATCTCCCAGCCTTCCTTATCTTATTTTTAAAATGTCAATGTCGAAGCTAACGGATCTTTAAAATTCTCCTTCTCCTTCTCTTTCTCCTTCTCCTTCTCCTTCTCCTTCTCCTTCTCCTTCTCCTTCTCCTTCTCCTTCTCCTTCTTTCTCCTTCTCCTCCTCCTCCTCCTCCTCCTTCTTCTTCTTCTCTCTCTCTCTCTCTCTCTCTCTCTCTCTCTCTCTCTCTCTCTCTCCCTCTTTCCCTCTCCTCCCCTCCCCTCCCCTCCTTCTTCCTTCCTTCTCCTTTCTCTCCCTCTCTTTCAAAGGAGGTTTGAGAAAGGCAGCCCCTCCTTTCAAATTCTCCAAAGTTTTCCTCGATCTGTTCATTTGAACTGTATATAAAGCCCCATGGGGCACACAGATTTTTATTTGAGCACCTAGGGGTAAAAGTAACCTCTTCCCTTCTCTCTCTCTCTCTCTCTCTCTCTCTCTCTCTCTCTCTCTCCTTTTCTGTCCCCTTTCTGTCTCTGCCTCCACTCCCTCCTCATTCCCCTTCTAATGCCTCACATAAACTTCATACGGCTGGTACCTTGGGGGGAATCTCACCATGTTCCCAATAAGGCACCACAACCTTCTGTGTCATGCCCCCGCATTACAAAACATATCACTATTAACATCCTCTTCCCCTTCCCTTTTCTTTCTTTCCCTCCTGGCTTCCATCCTAGCTGAGATTCCAAGAAGATTTGATACTTCTTTTGCCACTTGGTTATTTGGCACCCATCAAAGTTGGCCTAAATAGAGACCCTTTCTGTTTATTCCAAGTCTTGAAGGCAGGACTTGTGCTAAAAGCCCATGCCAGCTGAGATGGAAGTTCTGTAGAGGAAGGTGTGCATCCTGCCAGCTGGCAAGGAGAAGAAATCCAAGGCTTTGACATTGTATGTTGTCCTTAAAAAATTTCTTTGGGTGCCTGTGAACCTGTGAAAAGCAATTTTCTTAAGTCATCAGGGTTAGGGCTGTTTACATCTCCCTTAGGATTTCTGTGACAAGGAGCTAAGCTTCTAGAAGTTTGGCTTCAGGTATTGTGTACTTTCTGTAAGTTTTATCTTCATTTATTGAAATATTTTAAGTGCAGACTTTTATAAATATTTGTAATTGGGTGGGTGTATGAAAATGGAAGAAAGATGCCTTAGATCAGATGTAACTAATTGGTAGAACACTTGCTTATAATGCCTTTGGTTTTTTTACCTCCCATAATAAATATCTGTCCTTAACTGTTGTTAATTCCTCTGACACAAAGTATCCTTATCCTTTCCAGTACAATTTGAAACACTACAGTTATCGGTTTGAATATGATGTTAAAGATTATTGTAAAGCAACAAGAATTCAGACAAGAATATCACTTGAGCTACACAGTGTGAAGTAGACTTATAGATATCAGGCAGTGCTCTAAGCTTCATGATGGAAGCCAGGAGGGAAAGAAAGAAAAGGGAAAGGAAAGAGGATGTTAATCGTGATATGTTTTGTAATGCGGGGGTCATGACACAGCAGGACAGGGTACCTTATTTGGAACACGGTGGGCTCCCTCCCCCAAATTACCAGCCATATGAAGTTTATGTGAGACATGAGAAGAGGAGTGAGGAAGGAGTGGAGGCAGAGACAGAAAGGGGACAGAAAAGAACACACACACACACACACACACACACACACACACACAGAGAGAGAGAGAGAGAGAGAGAGAGAGAGAGAGAGAGAGAGAGAGAGAGAGAGAGAGAGAGGGGAAGATGCTGGCTGGAAACATGTGGAGAGAGAAGGGGGAAGATGGGCAAGGGGCCAGAGAAAGTCCAGAGAGAGGGGTGAGAGAGAGGGCGGTCAGAGAGAGGAGAGACACAGAGAGAGAATAAAGAGAGGAGAGAGGAGAGAGGAGAAAGAGTAGAGTAGAGTAGAGAGAGAGAGAGAGAGAGAGAGAGCATTCCTTTAATAGCAAGCCAGGCTCATACCTGACTATTGCTACGTAACTGTTGAGCAGAGCCTAGATGAAATGCTAACAAATAGAACAAAAAGAAATAGGAAGGACGTAAAACAAGAAAGTAAACAAGGAGAAGAGTTTGGAGAACAAGCCCCAGGAAACTGGAAACTGTGGTCAGCTGTGAAGCTAATTAATTAATTAATTAATTAAATAAAAAAGTAAATCCAAAGCCAAACAGAAGACAAAGCCTCTTTCAAATTAGAACGGGAAGAAACTATCTTCTCAATGTAGCAGGGCAAAGAATCATTTTTAAAAACTGTTTAGTGGCATAATTTTATTGGTTGGGAAAACTAAGTGACTATTTAATTTTTTCTTGATTTTATTTTATTTTTTTCACCTTACATCCCGATTGCAGTCTCCTCCTCTCTCCTTTCCTTCCAGCCCCACCCTTACAAATCCTTCCCCCCCCCCCGTGTCCTCTCCTCTTTTCCTCAGAGAAGGGGGAGCCTCCCTTGGGTACCACCTTACTCTGGGGCATCTGGTCCCAGCAGGACTAGGCGCATCCTCTCCCACTGAGCCCTAACCATACAGTCCAGGTAGGGGGAGGGGATCCAATGACAGGGAACAGAGACTGAGACAGTCCCCGTTCCACTTGTTATAGGACCCACTTGAAGGACTACATTTTCTACAAATGTGTAGGGGGCCTAGGTCCAGCCCCTAAATGCTCCCTGGTGCGTGGCCCAGTCTCTGTGAGCCTCCATGGGCCCAGGTTAGTTGACTCTGTAGGTCTTGTCTTCTTGTATCTCCTTGGGCCCTCCAGCTCCATCTTTATTACTGCACATCCATAGGCAAGACAAATTTTGGGTTGAAGATTTTGTGTGTGGGCTGATCTGCCTCTCCGTCCTCTGGAAGTCCAACTTGGCTGAAAGTGATGACCATTTCAGTCTCTATATTCCCCTTTGATAGGATTCTCAGCTAGGGTCACCCCCATAGACTTCTTGTTTCCTCCAGTCCCAGGTCTGTTCCCAGAGATTATCCCCCCATTAATTTTCATTCTCACTCCTAGCCTTCTCCCACCCCACCTCTCCCCATATCTGATTTCCATTCCTATTCCCCTCTTCATTCCCTCTCCTATCCAGTTCCCTCTTTCCATCAACCTCTGATGACTATTTAGGTTCTTGGAGTTTCCTAATTATCCAGTTTGTGTCTCTGGATTATAGCATGGTTATCCTGTGCTTTATAGCTAATGTTCACTTATAAGTGAGTACATACCATACATACCATATGTATCTTTCTGGCTCTGGGTTACCTCATTCAGAATGATATTCTAGAGTTTCATCTTATAAAATTCATGATCTCTTTGCTTTTAACGGCTGAATAGTATCCCATTGTGTAGATGAACCACATTTTTTCTATCCATTCTTCAGTTGATCTAGGCTGTTTCCAGTTTCTCACTATTATGAATAAAGCTGCTATGGACATAGTTGAGCAAGTATCCTTGTTGTATAGTGGGCATCTATACTCAGGAGTGGTATAGCTGGATCTCAAGGTAAAACTATTCTCTGGCGCACCCTCTAACCTGTTCAGACTAATTTCCTAGGTCCCGCGGAGTCCCGGAACCCAGATGGCGACCGCTGCTGCTGAGGCTGAGGCCGCCTCCCAAGCCAGGCGGACACCTGTCCTCTGGTCCGGATGGTGGCCGGTTGTCTGCGGCCCGCCCAGGCTGCTGCCTCAGCGGCTCTGTGCTTCTGCCCGTCCCAGAAGCTGTCCGGTTCTCTGGCGCACCCTCTAACCTGTTCAGACTAATTTCCTAAGTTCTGCTGAGTCCCAGAACTAATGGCTTGGTAATATGTCATGGTAGCTGGGCCAACAGTTTCCTCCATTGTATTACGTTTTCTGCCGAAATTCTCTTTCAGGGACGAGTAATCATGCATTTTCTACACTATCATTTCAAATATGCATCTGTTCATTAAACTTGTATTATAAAACAGGCAGCATTTAAAACTTGAGCAGTAATTGTGTAGTAAACCAGCCTACATTAAAAATGGCTCTTTTGTTCACCAAAAAAAAAAAAAAAAAAAAAAAAGGGGAAAAAAAAAAAAGAACATATCACCCATTCACCTCCGATGAAACAATTAAGGCTTGGAATTATGACTAGTATTTTGCTCTTTGAGATTTGTTGGTCTCATCTTTATATTACATTATTGGTCCTTTGCTGTTTTAATTTTGTGTTGAATGGAAATTTTAATTGTGTAAATTTAATTCCTTTGTTAGTTTTCTCACTGCTTTAAAATTTATTTTATTAGTGTTTTCTAAATAATGTAATGCACATTTCAACTCAGAGCAAGCTAATTTAGGTTGAACCCTGGTGAAATATAGGAATTTGCTGTAAAAAAAAAAAACTATTCTCAGTTTTCTGAGAAATTGCCAAATTGGTTTCCAGAGTGGTTATACAAATTAGCAATCCACCAGCAATGGAGGAGTGTTCCCTTTCTCTACATCCTGTCCAGTATGTGCTGTCTCCTGAGTTCTTGACCTTAGCCATTCTGATTGGTTGTAAGATAGAATCTCAGAGTTGTTTTGATTTGCATGTCCCTGATGACTAAGGACTTTGAACATGTCTTTAAGTGTTTCTCAGTCATTTGAGATTCCTCTGTTGAGAAGTCTCTATTTAGCTATGTACCCAATTTTTAATTGGGTTATTTGGTTTGTTGTTGTCTTACTTCTTGAGTTCTTTATATATTTTGGATACTGTCAAATGTAGAAGATTTTTTCCCAATCTGTAGGTTGAAGTTCTGTTCTATTGACACTGTCCTTTACCTTACAGAAGCTTTTCAATTTCATGAGGTCCCATTTATCAATTGTTGATCTTAGAGCCTGAGTCATTGGTGTTCTGTTCATGAAGTTTTCTCCTTTACCAATACATTAAAGGCTATTTTCCACTTTCTCTTCTATTAGATTTAGTATATCCGGTTTTATATTGAGGGCTTTGTACAAGGTGATAAATATGGATATGTTTTCATTCTCCTACATACAGACATCCAGTTAGACCAGCACCATTTATTGAAGATGTCCTTCCTTTACTGTTGTATGGTTTTATCTTCTTTGTCAAAAATCAAGTGTCTATGGGTGTGTGGGTTTATTTCTGGGTCTTTGATTTGAAAGATCATTTTCTGACATGGCATCTGCAGGCAAACAATAAGTTACCTGGAAAATAATAAATAAATAAATAAATACAAAAATACAGAAATATCCCTGCAGCCAAAAATTTGCTATAGCAATTCAATTTTTAAACATATGAAAAAGAAACAAAACTAATTTTAATTTAATTTTTAAATTCATAGTATTACTAACACTAGTATTTACAGATGGTTTATTTCTGGCAGGATTGTGCTAGGGCCTTTATATGGAGTATCATATTTAATTTGTTCTCTATAAGCTCCTGAAATACAGATTTTTTTTGACAACTGATATATTTGGGAGGCTTTGGGGAAAAGAAATGCTTATTGAACACACTTTAACGGGCAGGGGCCTGAGCACTAATCAGAGGAATGCCCACCAGCTTTTTATTTTTAAGGAGACAAAAGTACTGTCATGTAAAATCATCTCCAGTCACCCTCCTAACCTTCAATATGCCTTAGGTCACCTCAGTGTCTCAACCTGCATCTTGGCTTTTAGACAAATCGAAAGAAAAGATCCAGGCACAAACAAACCTGGTAAGACTGCTGTAGTAGGAGCTGAGGAAAACACTTAACTAAGATCCGTTCGCCAAGGAACTTTGAGTTGCCAAGCTGTTCTCTGTGAACATTTCACCATTCTAGATTTTGGGCTGAAGCATGGTTTTCTATATCTAAAAATGAAGGAGATGTTGGCAGGGAAAAAGCATCTTATCCCTTCTTTGTGTGTCCCTAATCAATCTGTATGTCCGATCTAATATAGTCTGCATAAGTTAGAGGTACAGAACTGAATGGCATCTTACTGAATTAACTGTGGAAAGTGGGGGTCCAAACTGTCGTTGGCGTAGAGCATGGGTTATACAAAACATAAAACACATTCCAAATTCCTAGACCCATGCTTGTCTAAAGACTTTTATGGCAAACTAGTTATGTCTTGGCAAATGTCAGCCTTTTCAATGTCTTCTTTGCCACAGTGATAGAGCAAAACTTGAAAGGAGAAGAAAAACCTGATTATAGCCAGCTTTTTGAGAAGGTATTTTGAATCTGCATGCTTTCCTCAAAAAACAGTTTGACCACTTTCCCTGGTATGGGGTGGAATTCTGTTTTAGGTTTGCTACCCAGCAAAAGATTCCCATCTCTCTTCCTCCTCTTTAATCTCTTCTTGATTTCCCTCCTTCCTATTTCTTTTTATTCTGTTAGTATCCCTTTTGCTTTCCTTTTTCTTTCTTTCCCTCCTAGCTTCCATCATAAAGCTTACATCACTGCCTGATATCTGTAAGTCCAGTTCATATTGCACAGCTTAAGTGGTGTTCTTGTCTGACTTGTTGCTTTATAATAATCTGTAATAGCATGTTCAAATATACAACAGTGTTTTTACAAACTGGGCTGGAAAGCATAAGGCTACTTTGCATCAAAGGAATGAATATCAGCAAAGAAGAACAGATATTTATTCTGGAAAGGTAAAAAAAAAAATCAATGTCTCTTCCATTTCAACACAAACACTTTCTCAAGTCTAGAAAGCAAAATACAATCAATGTTGTAACAGTAATATTCGGAATATTTCACATCCGCTGTGATGAGGACAATACCGGTGGGTGTTCACCAGATTTATATTCTGTGATGTCAGCGAGGTTAACAATCACCACATGGGCAGATCCCTAAATGTATTAACGGCTGAAGCAAATTGTAGTTCAATATGAGCAGTGAAACCCAGTGTTCACACCTGTGGTGCCCGTCACATTGGCTTCCTGTCCTCATCCAGAACAAGGCTTGTCAAGTTCATGAGTGTGATTTGTCACATATTGAAGTGCTCTTGTTGAGTCTTTGGTTGGCCTTCCAGTTTTTCCTAAATTCTTAAAGCTAAGATGTAGCTACTTTTTTTTTGAAAGAATTTCATAAATTTTCTGAGAGAAACAAGATTCACATTTTATAGTCATTGATATTTTATGGGTCTGATAAACAAACATTAAAAATTACATAGAATCAGAAGTAGTTAATGCAATTTAAATCATGTTCTCAGATAGGTATAACTGTTTTCTTTCTTATTGTTTTAATTTAATTTTATTTATTTTGTATCCTGACTGTAGTTTTCCCTCCTTCCTCTCCTCCCAGTCTCTCCCCTAATCTGTCCCATCCACTCCTCCTCCATTCTCTTCAGAAAAGTGTCACCTCCATGGATATCAACCAACAATGGCATATCAAGTTGTAATGAGACCAGGCACCACCTCTTCTACTAAGGCTAGAAAAGTCAACCCAGTAAGGGGAAAGGATGCAAAAGATAGGAACAGAGTCAGAGACAGCTCCTGCTCCCACTCTTAGGACTCCCACAAAAAGACCAAGCTATACAACTGTAGCATATGCGTGAAGGGGCTAGGCCAGGACCATGGAGGCTCCCTGGTTGGCAGTTTAGTCTCTGTGAGTCCCTATGGGCCCAGGTTACCTGATTCTGTAGGTTTTCTTCTAGTGTCCTTGATCCTTCTGACTCTTACAATCCTTCCTTCCCTTCTTGTCAGGATTCCCCCAGTTCTGGCTAATGTTTCCATCAGTTGCTGTGTGAAGCCTTTCTGATGACAGTGGGTCTAGGCACCAATCTGAGCATAGTAGAATATCATTGGGAATCATTTCATTGAATTTTTTCCCCATTTGTGTTTTGTTCTTTAATGGGTCTCTGGGCTATACAACTTCTGGCTCCTGGCCCTTTGGAAAGTGTCAGCGGTGGGCTCCCTCTTATGGCATGGGTCTCAAGCTGGGCCAGTTATTGATTAGCCACTTCTACCACTTCGGCACTACCTTTACCCTAGCACATCTTATAGGCAGGAAAAATTGTAGATCAAAGGTTTTCTGGCTGGGTTGGCATACCAGTCCCTCCACTGGCAGTCTTGCCTGGTTATAGGAGATGGCCAGTTCAGATTCCATATCCATTGCTAGGAGTCTTAGCTACGATCACCTGTTTTGATTTCTGGGAGTTTCCATTGCCTTAGGTGTCTAGCTTGCTCTAGAGATGCCCTGCCATTCCAGTTGTTTCTCCCAGTACTCTCTCCCTCCACTCCCCTCACACTGGACACCTCCTGTTCTCATCCCTACCCTAATCTAGTTCCCTCTCCCTACCTTTCCATGATGTCTGTTCTCTTTCCTCTTATCAGTAAGATTTTTGTGTTCTCCCTTGAACCTTCCTGGTTTCTTAGCTTTTTGGGGGTCTGTGGATTGTAGCATGATTATCCTTTAATTTATAGCTAATATCCATTTATAAGTGAGTACATACCATGTTTATCTTTCTGAATTTGGGTTACTTGCATCAGAATGATCTTTTCTAGATCCATCCATTTGCTAGCAAACTTAATGATGTCATTGTTTTTAATAGCTGATTAATACTCTATTGTGTGAATATATCATATTTTCTTTATCTAACTTTCTTGAGGGACAGCTAAATTATTTCCAGTTTCTAGCTTTTATGAATAAAGCTGCTTTGAACATAGTTGAGCAAATGTCCTTGTGGTATGATGGAGCATCCTTTGGGTATATGCTCAAAAGTGGTATAGCTGGGTCTTAGGATAGATTTATATCCAATTTTCTGAGAAATATCCATGTTGATTTCTAAAATGTCTATACAAGTGTGCACTCCCACCAGCACTAGAGGAGAGTTTCCCTTGCTTCACATCCTTGCCAGCATGGGCTGTCACTTGTGTCTTTGATCTTAGCCATTTTGACAGGTGTGAGATGAAATCTCAGAGTTGTTTTGATTTGAATTTCTTTCATAGATAAGGATGTTGATCATTTCTTTAAGTGTTTCTTGGCCATTTGAGGTTCTTCTGTTGACAATTTTCTGTTTAGGTCTGTACCTCAGTTTTTAATTGGATAATTTGGTTTATCAATGTCTACTTTCTTGAGTTTTTTTAAAAATATATTTTGGATGTCAGCCCTCTGCCAGATGTGGAAATGGTAAAATCTCCATTTTGTAGGCTGCCATTCTGTACTTTTGATGTTATCCTTTGCCTTACGAAGCTTTTCAGTTTCACGAGGCCCCATTTATTAATTGTTGATCTTAATGCCTACGTAAGTAATTGGTGTTCTCTTCAAGAAGTTGTCTCCTGTGCTAGTGCATTCAAGAATATTCCCCACTTTCTCTTCTAGCAGGTTTAGTGTTTACTACAGGTATCATTTTTTTTTTACAGGTTGGAAAGAAATATTAATCATTCTTTAAACCAATGTCACTAGTGAGCCTTTGGATGATTAACTACTCTGTGGTATTTCTTTCATCTAAACTGGCATATAAAAGAAAGCAAAAATGACACTAAAAGAAATGTACCAATTTATTCCCTACTAATAAAGTATTGAACATTAGGGGGAATGTGTGAAATATTGGAATGCAACATAGAGCAATTCCATTACCCATTGCAGTTTTGGGTCATATACTATATATAAAGAGTAATTACCTCATTGGCTGGAGACCACAGTGAAGGAATATAGAACCTGATGAAAGAGATTTTGCAATAAAGATTTTACCACAATGTATTTGCTTCCAAAAACTTTACCAACCTAAGGCAAGCCCATCTTATTTTGTCTTCTGATGGCAGGGTACAGGAGTGGCAGTGGGCTCAAAGTGCTAAGAAAAGAAAGAAAATTATATGAGCTGATTTTAAAGAATCTTATCTAAAAAGTATATATCACTATTGGAATTTGTAAAGTAATATTTACAATTGGACTAAATGTCACATCATGTTGTTGTGGATCCTGTATTGCATCATGTTAATCATGTTAATCCTGGTTATTCCTAACATGCCTTTAATACCTACCCTTGAATGAAACATCTGGATTTCACTTTCTTCCAGAAGAATTTAGCTGTATGATGAGCCTCAAGGCTGAGTTTTGGATTCTATGAGTAAAAATTTCCTTTCTCCCCCCTGACTTCTCCTATTGAGCTTTGGAGAGGAATTGAAATCTCCCTCCTAAGGTAAAAAAGTCATAAAATGTATGGTGAAGAGAAGACATTGAAGCTGGCCTGTGAGAGCCTAGCATAGGCCCTGTCAGTTCTCTCTGAGCTTCAGTTTCTAATGAACAGTAGAGGAAATACACTATAGGATGGTTCTGAGCATTGGCCTGGGTATATGAGAACACTGTGTAGCACTCATTGAACACATTTCTGTATCTTTTCTTCAAGATTACTTTAAGCTTATTAAAATAAAAATATAGAAAAGCCAAACTAAAATCATGTCCTTTCTCTAATTTTCTTTCTTTCTTTCTTTCTTTCTTTCTTTCTTTCTTTCTTTCTTTCTTTCTTTCTTTCTTTCTTTCTTTCTTTCTTTCTTTCTTTCTTCATTTAATGTTGGGTAGAAATTTTAGTTTTATTGAGGAAATTAGGATTTATATATCATATTTTCACTTATTTGAAATAGATAATATGCATTTCATTATTAAAAACTGAATTTTTTTCTGATTTCCAGCATACTCCCATCCCATGTGTTAATGTTTTTTTTGTTAAATTTATAACAAAAATGTAATGGGAATGTTTACAGGAGGTTATTGGGTAAGCATATTGGAAATATTACCACATAATTTGAAATATCTGTTGCTATTTTTCACCTAGAAAGCCTTTAAAACCTCTTTTTGATAATACTGTAGCTCAAAGGCCAGACATTCACATGTGCTTAGCACACACTATAGCATTGGCTATATTCCAGCCTAAAAGTTTTAAATTTATGGTGATTTTTGGTAGAGTTTCTAATTTTATGAAATCATTGCCATCAAGTTTTTCCCCCCTCTGGGGATTTTTTTTTAAATGCTTGCTTTTAGAAAATTCTTTGCTATTAATGTTAATAAATATATTGTCTTTTATAATTTTTGTATAGCCTCAACTTTTAAAAATCACTTTAGAATATTTAATGCTATTTGAGGTAGACATTGATGTAGACTTGGATTATCTAATAGAGTTGAGAGTTTATTTGACATAGGGTTAAACATGATTTTCTCTAAATATTCTTGGCAACCAGCTTGCTCATTTACAAGTTCCTTCTCTATGATTAAACCTTATCCCACTTTTTTGAGACAGGATCTCATATAGCCCAGGCTGGCCTTGAACTGTTGGTCATCCTGCCTCCACTTCCTAGGATTGCAGGCATGTATCCAGCATGATGTATATACAACATTCTCTCTATATCTATGTCTGACTTTAATTAAATATTTGATCTACAAAATGCTTTCCCATTATTTTCCCCTTTCATAGAAATGTCTTGACTAGAGTTACATACTTGCCTTTCAAGCAAATTTAGAAATAGTTTATCAAATTCTTTCCCTGTCTACTCCAAACATAAGGGTTTGGTTGAACTTGCAATAAATTTATGCATCCAATCCCTTCCAATATTCTACATTATAATGTAGACATGTTACTGTTTTCATAATTTTTGAGGTTATATCAAAATATTTTACTGTTAACATGAAAGAACAGCACATAATCTTGAAGAGGAGCCCTGTACTCAGTGGACTTTTTGCTACACAAATAGTGCATTTTAACTTGCTTATCTCTTTCTTTTGTGCTGGAAATTGAAGCTAGGGATGTATGTATGATAAACATGCAGTCTACCACTGACACATACCCCAGGCTTGCAGAGCTTTGTCTTTGTTTGTGGTTTGGGTTTTTTCTACATATAGAATAAAGAGTTTATTAGAGCACTTTGCTACATGACATGAAAGAATTTAGCTGGAACAGTATGGGTCAGGCCAACTTTGCAGCTTTGAAAACAGCTGGAAAGAGCCACTGCTTATTTGCTTCATCGAAAATGTACAATTACATAAGATTACATAGGTGAAATTAATGTTCTGTTTTGTTAAATTGATGGGGAGAAAATATAATAAATTAATGCATCAGTGTGTCAGGGCCAGTGAGGGATGACTTTTGAATACAATGGAGAATTCTGGGAATCGAATTACTCCCCATATCATGGAGCTTTGAGTATCCCTCATCTATCTCTTTTGACAATCTCTTTGGCATAAGATGACTAATGTAGAAAATTTATTCTATTGAAATTATAGTTAAAATAAGAACTCTGATTGGTATCTACAATTATGATCAGTTATAAAATTCATCTATATGGCCTTGGTCCCAGAGAACTGTGAAGTCCTTGGAAGAAGCCTTTGAACCTGTGATCCACTTTGTCCTTGGTTTCGAGGTGGCAGAATGGCAGAATATCAGCCCTGGCCAAGTATTCACAGTGCAGTGTTTGGACTCTTCTAAAATGAAAGTCAGTATGCAAATGTGCAACATGACATTATTATCCTAGTTTCCTGGCTGCTTTCAGCAAGCACTAACTGCTACATGAGGTCTCAAGTGCTCTGGCATAGTACACAAGTGTTCCAAAGAAGTTAAAGTAATGAAATTGGATCTATATTTCTATAGACATTCAAGTTGGCATTGAGAAATGGAGTCATGGAATCAGGGTTGGATGGTCTCCACCAAACAACCCAGGCAACTGTCTGATGGTAGGCTACTAAGCTGAATTCCATCGTGAAAGGCCACCACTATTTCTTCTTCTGGGTCTAAAATTACAAAACTATGCACATTTCCCTAGGTTCACACCATGCACAGGACGTGTTATGCTAAATCCCCTCCCACCCATTCCCTGGTATAAAAGCATTGCTTGATGACAAGATTCAAGCTGAAGTATGTACAAAAAATGATGTGTTAGAATTTTGTCTACCACTATGTATTACTGTAGACAATCTGAACATTATTTTGAAGATTAGTGTTTATCTGACCTAGGAGTGTCCAGCTAATGCATCTAAGTACTAGTAATTTTTTTTAATCAATTGTTTCTGTTCTTAGGTATTCTTGTTTGTACCCAGTAGTTTATGCCATTGAAGTACTTGTTCGGTCAAGTCTAGAGGTAGTTCAGTGGTGGGGCTTTCCAGAACGCCCAATGGTTCAATGGAAAATAGCAAACAAAATATCCAAGGAAATATATAGAGACCCAACTAAGGTGTCTAAGTGGCGCTGTCAAGAAACTGGATTTGAGTTGGGCTGTAGTTCAATTACTAGAGTGCTTACCCAGCATGCACTGACATTCCCAGGCCAGCCTGCTTCCCCTCCTGTAATGGCATCAGCACCTGAAATCACAACCAGTGGATACTGATAGGGACAGTGAGGCAGGAAGCAACCTGGTGGTGACTTCAGGTGGTCAGTGAGCACCAAAGAGAACAGACTCTCAGGAGAGAGGATGTAGTGAGATGAGACAGCTTAGTTAATTGGAAGAAAACAGGCTATTTAAACCTTTGGGGGGAGCGGTAGGGAGTCTTCAGGGAAAGTGTACATTATCATCATTGGCCAGGCCCAGGATGCTGAGCATGCCTCATATGCATAGGGAGGAATTTCAGATATTGCTGGACATAACCTTTTAAGGAGAAGCCCACCCTAGCTTCAAGGCTATGTGATCTCCTTTGAGTGGTACAGGCTGCATGGGCCAGGATATGCAGGCCTGGGGTGGAGTGGGGTTGGGGAGTTAAGGAAGTTGGTTGGTGGGGTGGGGTGGAGTGATCCTATATCTGCTGATCTCAGGAGGAGATTTCTGGGTTTTGGACACTTCTTGACCCTACTTTTACTCTGGTCAGATCCCCTGTCTCATGGTTCCCTGGCCCCAAAAACCTGTTTGATCTCTAGCACTACATAAAACTTTGTGGCATGGATAGCACATGCCTGTTGCCCTACTATTTAGGGAAGTAGAATAGAACCAATGTTTTATTTAAATCCACGCTCAGCTACACAATAAGTTCCACAGAACCTGGACTACATCAGACTATGTTTCAGAGAGGGAGGTTGATGAGGAGAGAAGCTGGGTTTGCTAAATGAGTCTTGTGTCAGTTTTGACAATTGTTCCTTTCCTACCTGTACTCCACCTGTGCTCTGCTTCCATGTTTCTGTCCATCAGGGTAAGAGCAACAGAATTCAGTTTTCTTGACTTGCAGCCATCTGCTATATTGCTCCTAATGTCTTTTCTTTCTTTCTTTCTTTCTTTCTTTCTTTCTTTCTTTCTTTCTTTCTTTCTTTCTTTCTTTCTTTCTTTCTTTCTTTCTTTCTTTCTTTCTTTCTTTCTTTCTTTCTTTTTTGAAACTCTCAGAAGCTCCAAATATCCATTTGTGTAAACATAGAGATGAAGTTTACTTAACGTTAGAAGTGCAAGAGAGGGAGAGTCCATACGATAAAGCAAGAATCAATATATACCTTTTACTCATTCAGACTTTCTTTTTTATTTTATTTTAGGATGGTGAAAAGAAAGGATTTATAAATAAAATCTATGCGATCCAGGAAGTCTGTGTCAGTGTGCAGAACATCCTAGATGAAGTGGCTTCCCTTGGTGAAAGGATAAAGAAGTAAGTGGTGCTGCATGGGGAGCCTGGTCTTTTATGGGAGCATCGCTCTGACTCTCAGAACGGCAGGCCACATTCTGTCAGGCGCAAGTCACTCTTGCATGACTTAAGGTTACAATTTGCTGTAATTTATTTTGTTTCCCTGAGTCCTTGGTTTTATGATAGTTCTGTCAGTTTCCTACCTGAAATTTGGAACATATATGTTGGAAAAAAAATCGTGCTTGTAGCTTTGAAGAAATGACACTGTCCTAATTTTATCATGAATTTTTCATACTAACTTTATTCTTAAAAAGAATATGAAGTCATCGTAGAAAAACAATCTGACCTAATAAATTTTCAGGTAATAAAGATAACTGTACTATATAGGTCTAATTATATTTTTACCAAGTTTAATTATCATCAAGAAATAATCCACACTTCATCACTTAGTACAAATCATAGAAAATTTGAATTATAGAAGAATTCCTTTAAAGGTATTTTTTTTAAGATTTATTTGTTGTAAGTGTTATGCTTTCATGTATGTATGTATCCATGGAGGGCCCAGGGCCTGGAGCTGCAGATGGTTGGGACCCATCATGTGGGTGCTGAGATTGGAAACTGGTCCTCAGCAAGAACAAATGTTCTTTACCACTGAGCCCATTTATGTTTTCTTTGGTAGGTTGGTTTTGCTTTCTGTGTGTATGTGTTTTTTGTGTTTGTTTCCATTGTTGAGACAAATTCTCACTGTGTAGCTCTGGCTGGCTTGGGAGTCAGAAAACCATCAGTCTCTATCCCCCAAGTGCTAGGATGAAAGGCATGCACCACCATACCTACCATTTGATGAATGAAAAAGTTTCATTGAGATATAATGTACAATTGTGGAACACCACACACACACACACACACACACACACACACACACACACAGAGAGAGAGAGAGAGAGAGAGAGAGAGAGAGAGAGAGAGAGAGAGAGAGAGAGAGAGAGAGAAGAACAAAAGAAAAAAAGCAAAGAAAAAAACAGATTTTTGGTTTTGTTTTGTTTTGTTTTGTTTTAGTCAGGGTCTCACTATGTAGCTCTGGCAATCCTGGAAGTATGTAGATCAGGTTACCCTTGAACTCACAGAGATCACTTACCTCTGTTTGCCCAATACTAAGATTAAAGGTGTGTGTTACTATGCTGAGCTGACATTTATATTCTTAATCTTACATGTTTTATTTTAGATAATTTTATTTACTAGCATATTTTTTTTTTTGGGAGAATGTCTCGTGTATCTCACGTGTCTCATGAATATCATGCTGGCCTTGAACTTACTATATAGCCAAGGATGACCTAGGGCTCCTGATTCTTCAGCCTCTATCTCAAGAAAGAATGAGTTTCAATTGTGAGCTACATATTGAGAGCCTGTCTCAATAAAAACAAAATCAAATTTTTAAAAAGCATGACTCCAAGGACAACCAGATTGATTCAAGATTGGGTTTCCTATTAGGAAAAATAATTTTAGGAAATAATTGATCCAGAGAGACAACAAAAGAGTGTGGGATCTCCGTCGTGCGCCACCATGCTCAGCTCCTAACGTATCTTCTGAAGATTCGGCTCCTAACACACCTCCTGAAGGAAATACTTCCTTTTAAAAAATACAATAGTGAATTGATGGTAACTGACTGTTAGCTTAAGATGTACCATGGCCTCATACTAGTCATCTATTTGATGACTGGCCTATAAAAATTCTAATAACTATTTAAGAAAGGCTGATCTTATCAGTAAAAGCCTGTACTTTCCGAGTTTCATATCTATTCTTGGTTTATTATTCATGACCAATAGTATTCCGCAGACGTATATTCTTGGACACAGAATTTAAAAGGAATAAATTATTCAACCCAAAAGTTTGAGTCATCATCTGGTTTGTTCATGTGGCAAAGGATAATGCATTTTATTTTGTATATTTTTTTTTATTCAATGAATTTCCACTAGTTTCAACTTTTCAATATTTACTATACAAAGTATCTTCTTTACACTTCTGAATGTATCTCTATGCAACTAACTCAGAACTCTAAACATTAAGTAATATCCTTTTTCCCTCCTTCAGCCTCTCTGTTCTCTCTTAATAATCTTCCCTTGCCTCATTTCCTATCACTAAAGTGCAGCATGAAACCATAATTTTGGGGCATATTGTTACTGAGTGTATGTCCCACTGTATGTTGATACACATGAACACTTCATCTACACCAGAATCTGCTACCTTGTCACTCTCTTTATTAACTTGCTGGGACCACCGAATGAGTCAATATGGCAAACCAGTTCTTCTTGTAACTCTGGAGTCTGTTTCTGTCAGCATCATATAGCCGATATTGTCTTTGTCCCAGCTCTTTCTGCCATCAGTTAGCAGAATCATGGTGACCATGAAGACACATCAGCTCTGTCCTGCTATCGTCTGCTTCCAGTTTGGATTCCTTTTTCATATTCCTTTTTCATAGCTTTCTCCATAAATTCACATAGACCTGTGCTAAAAGCAGGAGGAGTAGGGCAGGCAGCACCGGCTTTATCTCTTACTCACCCATATATTTTCTAAGCAAGGACAACGATAGCAGATGACATTTCATAAAGCCAACCAACTAATGCTGATTTTCTGCCCCATTTGAAACAAAGCTGAACAGAAAATGAGTCTTCATAAAAAGAATTGTAAAATTCAAGTATTACACAATGCTCTTACGAGTTGTACCCAGATGCCCCTCAACAGAGGAATGGATACAGAAAATGTGGTACATGTACACAGTGGAGTTCTACTCAGCTATTAAAAACAATGATTTTATGAAATTCCCAGGCAAATGAATGGATCTGGAGGATATCATCCTGAGTGAGGTAACCCAATGACAAAAGAACACTCACGGATAAGCGGATATTAACTCAGAAACTTAGACTACCCAAGATACAATTTGCAAAACACATGAAACTCAAGAAGGAAGACCATAGTGTGGATACTTTTATCCATCTTAGAAGGGGGTAACAAAGCACCCATGGAAGGAGTTACAGAGACACAGTGTGGAGTAGAGACCAAAGATGACCATCTAGTGACTGACTTACCTGGGGATCCATCCCATTTACAATCACCAAACCCAGACACTGTTGTGGATGCCAACAAGTGCTTGCTGAAGGAGCCTGATATAACTCTTTCCTGAGAGGCTCTGCCTGTGACTCACAATACAGAAGTAGATGCTCACAGTCATCCATTGGACTGAGCATAGGATCCCCAATGAAGGAGTTAGAGAAAGGACCCAAGGAGCTGAAGGGGTTTGCAGCCCCATAGGAGGAACAACAATATGAACTAGCCAGTACCCCCAGAGCTCCCAAGGACTAAACCACCAACCAAAGAGCACACATGGTGGGACGCATGGCTCCAGCTGCAGAGGATGACCTAGTCAGACATCAATGGGTATAGGGGAATGCCAGAGCCAGGAAGCTAGAGTTGATGAGTTGGTGGGGAGAGGGATGTTTGGGGGGGGCATAGGGGGTTTTGGGGGGAAACCAGAAAAGGGGATAAGATTTGAAATGTAAATAAAGGAAATATCCAATAGAAAACAAAGAGTTGTACCTACAGACAATTGCTGTAAGCATATTACTCTCACATGGGGATATGGAGTTTTAAGAGGATGAATGGTGGGCCCTGAAACATCCTATCATATAAACATTAACAAGACACAAATACTAGTTTTAGTAAGAGAAAAAATACTTTTAACTATATAGGAAGGTACCCAAGCTGTGTGATTGCTTTAGATTGTGAAATCCCTGGGACAACCTGGTGAAGCTACTGGCAAGACTGTTTTCTTGGATAGGCTATGTATGACTACCCTATGTCCTCTGACTGTTAGTCCAGACCACATTTCTTTTCACCATTGTCTAGAAGTGTGAAGTGTTTATATTACTGATTTCTTACTTTTCCCTTCAGTACTTTCAACTGGACTGTCCCCTTCTTAAGCTGGCTGGCCATTGTAGCCCTGTGTGTGTTCACCGCCATTCTGTACTTCATCCCACTGAGATACATTGTTCTTGTTTGGGGTAAGTAAAGCTTTTAAACAACAACCACAAACATCTGTTTAGCAGCTAAGAACAAACTGTTTTTAAGAGGTGAATTATATCATCAGTAGTTCGCTATATTTATGGTCATGTAGGTACTCCATGATGAAAAGAGACAGTCAGTTAAAAATTGCAGCAGCATAAAGATTTAGGTCCACCTGGAAAATGCATTTTTCTTATCTGTCACCACAGCTGCCATCATGCTATAAACATGTACTGGTAAAGATTCTTCATATATCAAAGTGTAACTTTGTTGAGATATCTAGATTTGTCTGATTTATTTTCACCACTTAAATGCCAACAGAGGCACTTTAAACCGAGTGGTAGGTTTAGGACAATATACTTTTTGCTGTGGTATTTATCTTATGGAAGGACCTGTAAACAAGTTACTAGCTGCCTGTTTAAAATGTCACTTTTGGAACCCAGGAAAAGACTTACTTGCATTTCTAGGCTCCTTAGGAACAACAACAAAAGCCTGCTGAGTAAGAAAGCTTTCAGAAAAGCCTGCTTTGAACGGATTTCCTCCCAATAGTTATGCAACGTTGCCACATGCTTCCAACAGTCCCTTTGAACCTGGAACCCACTCAGGAGGTGCTCAGTGTCAGCATTCTGGAAAACGGAAACGGAATTTTCCTTTTCTTTTTTCTTTCTTGGTGAAATTTTTGGTTTAGAAAACCCACTCTTCAGTCCTTATGATTCATCACCATATAGGAATATTTTCTATTTGCCCCCCATCAATATACATATGAATCAAAGACTGCTAAACTTAAAAAAATTACAAAGACTAAACATGGGCCTTAACATTTAAAACATGCTTGTACTGTAACTAACAGGACTGTGTGAAGACTTTTTTTTCTTCTTTTGTTTGCCCCACAATTGTTTAAAGGGATAAATTATAAGAATGTGAATTGAGACCAATTGTCTCCATCTAGTTTTAAGATTCCTGGTTCAGGGGCTGGAGAGATGGCTTGGCAGTTAAGAGCACTTACTGATTTTGCAGAAGACACAGTTTTGGTTCGCAGCACCCACACAGTGGCTCACAGTTGTCCATGACTCCAGTCCCAACGGACCCAAGGCTCTAGTCTAACCTCTAAAGGCCCATGTTTCACACACATATACTCCCTCACACACATTGTTAAATAAAATAAATGATAATAATAATAACGAATTCCTGTTCTCTTTCTCCTTTTGGTGTACTTTACACGTTCCTCTTGGGTACAGCCTGTTAGTCTTTATAATCACTGGTATTCCCTCCAGGCTCCAGGGCAGAGGAAGTAGTGATTATATTTTTCTCTCCTAATTTCTACCATTTACAGAAATTCAATTATTACTTTTCCTATTCAAAGCATTTATTAAAAACATATTCTTGTTTTCTAGTCTATTAAACCCTAATGTTTCATTCATTTCTCTGACCTTGAATGCCGATCACTTTCAGGCAGAGAATAACCATAGGTATCTAAGGTCAGACTTGCAGAACTATCTTTATTGCCATGTGGTGAAGAACACCTCCCCCACCTGACCTTGCTTAGCTTCTCTGAAACTGAAGGCAGACATCTCGCTATGTAACCTGTATAGCCTCTGTCTACAAGGCTAGCTGTCTTAAAAATAATGTTACAGAATGTGCTTGGGCCTCGTTTCATCAAATGAAAACATACAAGAACTATTTCTTTAGTATTAGGTAATCGTTGAAATGTTAACAAGAAACCCAGGCCACACGACTCACATGACTGGAAAGAGACTGCCAAAATGACAGAACTTCATTCTGCAGAAACACATTGAGAGCTAAGATGTCCCAGTTTCTTCCTGCTTCCACTGTGTTGATTTCATGCAAACCTGAAAACTTTCCCCCCCAAAATCTATATTTTTCATTTCAACTTAAACAATAACCAAGCATCATCATAGTCATGTGACTTGTAAACACTTAGATTGTGTTATAACAGCAGCTCCTTCCCCCCTTAAAATACATACCTTTGGAAAAGAGGAAATCAATAAATTACCTAACAATCTTAATCTGAAATGTAAGCAGACAAGCCTCATCCTGGCTGGAGCCTGAAAGCCAATCTAGGGGCTGTAACACTGAGAAGCTGGTAATTAGGAGACAAAATTATTTATTTGGCTTACACTATAAGTGACAGTTCATCACTGAGGGAACTCAAGGCAAGTACACAAACAAGAAAGTAAAGCAGAAACCATACTACTTGCTAGCTTACTCACTCTCAAGGTCTTGTTTAGTTACCTTTCTCAGGTAGCCTAGGACCACCTGCCTACAGAATGGTAGCTCTCCTAGTCAATTAACAATAAAGACAATTCTTCACAGACATCCCCAGTCCATCAGCTGGGGCTTTCATTCCCAGATGGCTTTAGGCTCCATTAACCTGACCGTTAAGGCTAACTAGGACAGCCTCCACGCTTTGGCAGTAAGAAGCAACGTGATGCCCAGTTTTTATTCCAATCGTTGACTTATACAGTCAGATGCTTAACACTGCCCCTTTAAGTATTTTGTTACTGTTTTCTTGAAAACTGTGGTCAGAAAGCACACTGAATAACTACATTCACCTTTTAACAATAGTTGAGACTTGCATTTTTGGCCAGTATATGTCAACTTTTATAAATGTTCTTAAAGTCTTGAAAGAAACACCTGTTATAGAGTCCTTTGGCAAAGCTAGGTATATCAATAACATTGTAAGCCTTTGTAATTGCCCTGTTTTTTTTTCCTCTCTCTCTCTCTCCTGATTTAATTAGGTATTGAAAATGGAATAATAATGAAGCTGTTTAGCTCTCCTAAGTTCTACTTCTTTATTTACATTTCAAATTTTATCCCCTTTCCTCATTTCCCCTCCAAAAACCCCTCTATCCCATATCCCCTCCCCCTGCTCACTAAACCACTCATCCCTGCTTCCCTGTCCTGGCATTCTCCTACACTGGGGCCCGTTACAAGAGCAAGGACCTCTCCTCTCAATGATGTCCCACAAGGCCATCCTCTGCTACATATGCAGCTGGAGCCATGGGTCCCTCCATGTGTACTCTTTGGTTGATGGTTTAGTCCCTGGGAACTCTCAGCATACTGGTTGGTTCATATTGTTGTTTTTCTTATGGAGCACAAACCTCTTCACCTCCATGGGTACTTTCTCTAGCTCCTCCATTGGAGGCGCTGTGCTCAGTCCAGTGGATGGCTGTGTGCATTCACTTCAAGAAGGAAGACCACAGTGTGGATACTTCAGTCCTTCTTAGAAGGGGGATCAAAATACCCAGGGAAGGAGATACAGAGACAATGTTTGGAGCAGAGACTGAAGGGAAGGCCATCCAGTGACTGTCCCACCTGGGGATCCATCCCATTATACAGTTACCAAACCCAGACACTATTGTGGATGCCAACAAGTGCTTGCTGACAGAAGCCTGATATAGCTGTCTTCTGAGAGGCTCTGCCAGTGCCTGACAAGGCAAGACACTCTTATTTCCATCTAGGTACCCCGATTTGTTTTCCCCAAATCTCACCTACTGGGAAGAAACCAATATAGTGTAAAGACAAAAAGCAAGCAGCCATTCAGTTGGGAAAGTTGAAGGGAGGTGGTCACTAGGCTATCCTGTTAAGGGTAAGGCTTAGCATGTGGTTAATGCTCAAGTCATTGTAATACTTTCTCCAGAAATGTGCTTTACCTAACTCCACACTCAATAATGAACTCAACAATGTTTGAAATGTCACTTTTTTAGGAATTAATAAATTTACAAAAAAGCTTCGGAGTCCATATGCAATTGATAACAATGAACTACTTGACTTCCTTTCCAGAGTTCCTTCAGATGTACAAGTGGTATGTATGGTTCACTATTGTTATTTCTTGAGTGCAGTATGGCTCTGGGCTTTAATTTTTAAATTCTTTGAATGTCAAAGGTTATAGAAGAGTCAGGTAAAGTTAATAAAACCCACTGCAGATTTGGGCAAGCCTTTAACCAACTTGGCATTAGTAAGAAAAATCTATAAACAATAGAAAACAGGAGATTGAAAGTCATTGCATAAGGAACCCCTGTGGCTTTCAATGAGAACCTCAACTCAAGCCCAGCTGAGTTTGTGAAGTGACATCATCAAGATGGAAGCAGAAGAAATAGGAATTTTAGATGTAGATGATGGAAGCAAAATGGGTGGTTAAATTATTTGTGTATATTACATGCATTCAATAAATTTTAAAGATGAATGTTAATGTATTTTTAGATGAGGGAGAAACATCTACATTTGAAATATTATATTTCACAAATTGTTTGAAATGCTTTGGGGTTAATATGTACTAAATGAATTGTTTCAAATGGAAATAAGAAACGTTTTAATCACAGTCTTGAGGATAGGTTTTAGTGATAGCAATTTACATTCGTTTCAGTTGAGTTTTTATTTCATATACAAACATGGGCTAGGTCAGTGTACTCAACCTTCCTCACGCTTCAACCTTTAATACAGTTCCTCATGTTGTGGTGACCCCCAACCATAAAAGTTATCTTGTTGCTACCTTGTAACTGTAATTTTACTACTGTGATGAATTGTAAGATAAATGTCTGACATGCAGGATATCTGACATGTGTGTGAAAGGGCTATTAGATCCCCCAAAATGGACATGACCCACAGGTTTCAAATCTCTGGGTTAGCTGAGAATTAAGACTATTTAATAAACAAACAACAACAACAAAAATGCCTGTAAAGAACCATTATTCTTTAAAAATATAGATTTTCTTTCATTGTATTGTGTTATGTCAGTAACAGTCATAGTTCGTTAGCAAAGTTCGCACTGGGCTTCCAGCCATTTCTGGCAACATTTCCCTTCGGACTCTAGCCCCTTGTTGTTATCAGCATCAGCTGGAGCTCCCACTTGGCTTCTAGAGCAGCCCTTTTCCCAGCCCCGAAGCCTTCTCTCATTCCTTAGCTTTTCCTTCTTTTGCCAGGAAGTGGCCACCTGACTGGTCTTTTTCTGAACTGTTTAAACAGGTGCAGTACCAAGAACTGAAACCAGATCATTCTCATAGCCCATACAAAAGGAAGAAAAACAACCTTGGCTAGCCAGCTCCGAGGAAAGCAGCATGTTTGGGAAGATAAAAGAAAAACTCCTCCGCAGCCTCCGCAGCCCTTCCTCTCTTTCTGCTTTTTATTTATCCCCCCCCCCCTTTTTAAATCATGGTCGAGAACATTTGTAAATAGTGTACAAAAAGCATACGTCTTTGAAAAGATACTTCTACTGTATACAGACTCAACTTGATAAGGGATTTTAGCTAGTGGAGTGTGAAAGCCTTGTTAGCTATAGATAAAATAACAAAGTGAAATAAAATAATGGTTATAAAACTGGAAGATATACATTTTTCCAATCACAAGGGAAAGAACCGAACTATCAGATAAAATGCTCAATTATGCTCTGGTTCACTTTCCATAAAACGTAAATGGCGATTGATCTTTAGTTTTTTTTGTAATGTAACTATTTCTTATCTGAAAAGTAATTCATTAGCGCCTTTTTCCTGTTTATACATTCAAACGGGGGAAACCCCAAAGCTTGAATAATAGAAATGTTGCACTTCAACTTAACATACATCACGACTTCCACTCCTGTGTAAATAAATTATGTATGGCTAAGGCTGATTTTAAGCTACAGGTACATTCCTATCTTTTCCTGTCTGCATACACACATAATCCCTTAAGAGAATCTGAGAGTCTATGAATAAGACTTTTAAGCCTTCTATCATTCCATCTAAAACCTTAAAATCTCTTCAGAACTATATTAAATAAATACTGCCAGGTTTATAAATGATTACCAGGATTTTTATATATACCACTGTGTTTAGCAAATTATCAAGCCAATTGTCAAGAAAAAAAAATACTAGCAAACGAAATCCCTACCACATTTGGTGTCAAATTATGCTCTTGTGCATTAAAACAAAAACAAAACAAACAAACAAAAAACCCATGTATTGTTTAAGTGTCCTCTACTGATATACTTCAATGCATAATATGAGTTTTTTTCATTAGTGAGTTTTAATGGAGAGTGCAGTTGGCTAAGTGAAAGGCCAGTGTTTTCATTATACCACTTATAAAGGAAGATCATTGATAACGCATGAAAACCTGTTTTGTAAAATAAACTGCTTGTAAGGCAGTTTCCATTAAAAAGGTTTCACTAACCACACTCTATACTTCAACTTGCATTCCTAAAACTAATTCCAGGGTCTATCAAGGGAATATACCTCTGCAGAGGTCATGTGGGTGGTGAGGATGTCTTCACTGACTTGTTAGTGGAATCACACTCAATGATAATTGCTGCAGACAATGTTTTGCACTATTTTATTAATTGCTATTAATAAACAACTGGGGTGAGGTGAAGGTGGGGATTGTGCTGGAAAATGTAGAAAAGCAGAAATATATATTTCACTTTAAAGATTCTTTAAATCTCATCAGAACTGATTTTTTAAAGTATTTTTATTTTAGAAATATGTTGTTAAATACTATTTCTTACAATAAAACTATTTTGATGTTTATACACTATGCTTGGAAGAATGTCAACTAAATTCCCTTTCTACAGAAAGACTTTGACCTCAATATGTTCTAGTGTATCATGTTTAAAATGACATGTGTACATCTGCATTCCATTACTGTTTGTTGCAAATACATACTTTATGAAGCTGATGTAATACATAGTTTATTGATGAGATCATTAGTTTGGTATAAATTCTGATTATACCTGTGAGATTTATTAGGTTCTGTGCAGACAATGTCTATTCAAATGTCGATAAGCCTGACAATCTATAACCTCAGATATACCTAGTGGATGCAACCATTAACAGATGACTGATTTTGTTTATTTCATTGTGTAAGATTTCAGATGTTTAATTCAATAGAAATGCTGACTACATATTCACTGCATTAAATACACAAGGAAATAATCTTTTTATGTATAATCTTTTCTTCTGAGTTAAGAGGTACATGGTGGGGTCCTGGGTGCATATACTCATTAATGACACTTCACTTGGAGAGTGTGTGTGTGTGTGTGTGTGTGTGTATAAACAGGGCTATTCATGAAACCCTAACTATGGTACAAACTCAGTACCATGATGAACATCCAATGAAGCAGAGAAAACTAGCTGGAGTCATGAAAGTTACCTTAAGTCTTTATTGTTTTTAGAAATCAATATATTTATAGGCCCCAAAAGACAATGTCAAGTAGGATTTTAACTTTCTTGTATAGAAGCATTTTTAGTGTATGCCTTGGTTTTTCTGATATTTCTGAAGCAAATATTCCAAGTTATCTGAAAAGACAGAATTTAGTTCAACAGCTATTTGCACTGCTAAATATAACAGATACTATATTTATGGACTATATTTATATTTACATTCTAAATTACAGCCATTGTTGAATGCTGTCCTCTGGGCAAAAGAACTGCCATCTTCCTTAGATCATCTATCTGTGCCTGCTTGTAAGTGACCATCACAGTCATGCTTGCAATCGACATCCCTTCATGAAGAGAAATGGGTGGAGATGGACTCAAGGCTTGCTATTCTAGCAATTCCGATGTAATTCCGCGCTAAGTACACATGGCCTTAAAGAAGTACTAGAGTATATAGGAGGGTGCAGTTGGCTTGAAAAGGATCTGTATCTATGCAGCAATGGACCATCATTTAGACTGGTGAAGACTTCCCAGTACAGTTGCTATGGAGTCATCCATGCTCTGTAAGGAAGCCTAATTGGTTCATCAGGCTGAACTTCGTTGGCTATTTTAGTTTGTTATTGAGATCATATATGAGGGAGTAGATGAGTTTTAATTTCTTCCTCAAGAATAATGAATTCTGCCACACCATTAACCGGGATAAATCAGACATCTATTTTGTAACATTTTGTTTACCCACATGAACAATGAACATGCTGTTAATAGTTTATTTTGCTACTGTTTCAGACTCAAACTGAGAGGTTCTTGACAGGTGGGGTTAAGTGCTGAAATGAAGCAGAGAAAACTTTTTATCCAGGGACCACAGGAAGTTTCCACTTTGATTTCAAAATCCATAGATATCCAATACCAAAACCAAACTATAACAAGCCTTATTCAAAGGCTATCTTTAAGTTTATAAGCTTGTTAAGTAAGCTTAAATGCTTACAATGTTTTTGTAATAGTGCTTTGGTACTCAGCTTAAAAAACTAAAGGTATAAGGTGACTGGTAGTTTCAAAATACAAGACAGCTTGTATGATACCTGTAAAAAAGACTTAGCTATTATTAAATTAATGCATGTTCAAGTTTTGGGGTTCAGAATGTTGCTTTTGTATGTACAGATGTTCAGTCACAAGTCTAATTAAAGTATCTAGAGTCAGCCTTTTTAACGACTGTTCAATTGAATTAAAAACAGCACTGTAGTCAAAAGTCTCTTTCGTTTATAATTCTCTTTCAAAGGAAGATCGCTGTGAGTCACTGAAACAAACAAAACAAAACCCAGCAGAAAGTTCTTTTGTTGTGAAAATACTTTTACAGCTTATTTTCCACATGTGGCAGGCGCATCACAAGTTACTTCAGCTGAATCTGGGGCTTCACACACCCCAAGACAATCTCTATGTTGGAACAAAACTTCTACACAACAACAAAAGGTGACAACCAAATATATAATTGGTATCAAATGAATTTCAACTTCTTCATTTTCACAGCCTAAGTTGGAAACAATGTTTAGAAGCAACAAGCCAGTAGGGCTTGCTTGGCTTTCGTCAATGAACAGGGTTACTGTTTGGGCAGAGGGCTTCAGTTGAAGAGCTATGCCAAAGAATCCTCAGTGCCTTTCTTGGTTTTATTGGAGGAAACCTTGAGCATTGGCTGAAGGGAGGTTGAGACTATTTGCTCTATGGTAGACTTATAGGGAGGATAATACAGGCTCAGTCTTGTAGTTAAAGGCTAGCTTCAAACCAGCTTCAATCAAGTTAAGTTTGTCCGAGTTCAAGTGCTGACATATTTGGAAGAAATGCTAAGTTTGAAAAAGCATCCATAATTTCAACAATTTTAATTGTGTTCTGCATTATAGGAAGCCCCTGAGACAGTCAACTGTTAGTTTTCAGAGACAGTTGAACCACAAAAAGCCAAGGGGAAGAAAATGCCAATATTTTTCCCAAGTAGATCTTTTTTACAGTGACTAGAGAAATGGAATCCATGCAACTAAACTGCCACATATAATTAAATTCCTCTCTGCCTTACACAGTAGTGATTCCAACAATTATAAACCAAAAATGTGTGTGGCCTGTTCTAGATAAATTTTGCAAACTACAACTTCCTATTTCCTGTTATGCAAGGGAATGTTTGTGATTTTTTGTCATTACTCTTGTATAACAGAAGTATCTAATCTCAATTTCTAATCAAATTTACAGAATGGTCTGCTTTGCCTCTTATATTTGTAGAATTCTGAAGCACACAGAATCTACTGGGAAGGTCAAATGCCTTCACCCATTTAAAGAAGCACTTTCCCAAAGAACAGTTTACATGTCATTTTGTTTGATGTTCCTTGATAGTCAAAATTTCCCTACTGGATGTGCAAATTAAGGGGGGGGGTGCTGTTTAGAGGTTGAGACTATTGCTCCATGGTAGACTACTTGTCTCAGAGGTGCCAGGCCCTAGATTCAATCCTTGTACTTGGACAAGAAAACTCTTCAAAATAATAGGAAACAAACAAAACTCCCCAAAACAAACAAACAACCCCCCAAAACAAAACAAACCATCATCAGTATATTTATTTTATTTTTAGTTGCAGGTAGAAGTGAGCACAAACTATGGTGTACCCTAGAGGATACTGACAAGGTAACTTTAGAATCCTCTCAGTAGACTGCTGGGTTTATCTGCCTTCCCATAAGTAAATAAGTTACATGTTTTTTTTTGTTTGTTTGTTTTTTTCATTTTCAACCAATAATAAACAAATATCATTTAGTCTCACAGCTTCCTCCTTTCTGTGTTAAATATGAAAAGACACTTCAGAAAGCCAAGTTAAGGCTACCACTAAAGAGTAGTGAGCAATCTTCAACTGAACTTTAGTGAGGATCTAGTCGAAGCAGCATTAAGACTGAAAGTATCACTGAGCTGAGTTGTCAGGCTCACTCTCAAAGAAAGACACAGAGCAACTGAGCTACTTGACATCTGCATCAGATGATATCAATCATACCTTACTACTTTGAAGAAAAATGGCAAAATTTAAGGCTATACGTTATGCACATATATATATATACTTTAAATAGGTATTTTCTTCATTTACATTTCCAATGCTATCCCAAAAGTCCCCCATAACCTCCTGCCCACTCCCCTACCCACCCACTCCCACTTCTTGGCCCTGGCATTCCCCTGTACTGGGGTATATAAAGTTTGCAAGACCAATGGGCCTCTCTTTCCACTGATGTACGACTAGGCCATCTTCTGATACATATGCAGCTAGAGATATATATTAAATGGAGGACATGCCAAGTTTAAAATTAGCCACTTTAAAACCATATCAAGACAGATTCATGGGCCATGAAGATTGTTCAGTTGGTAAAGAGACATCACTACCAAACCTGATGACCTGTTCAGTTCCCAGGACCCAAATATTGAAAGGATTCCCATGGATAGGCCTCTAACATCCATGACATCCATGCTCCCCCCACCACCTCACCCACCCCCAAAACATACAAAGTAAATCAATGTAAAACAAAAAATACTCAATTAGGAGCATTGCTTTAAAATAAGTGGGCTACTGGTACTGTGAAAAAATGTCAAACACACACACACACAAAAATCAAAGAATGAAAATTGTCGAGGCAAACAAAAAGCATTTAGAGAACTTTTGGTAAATGGCTTTTGACGCACCCCTCCCTTTAACATCATTTCTCCCAATGACATCACCACATGAATTTATACGAACTGAAGTGATGAGAAAATGAGACAATTCAAATAAATTTTTTAAAAAAGATTTCTTTATTTATTTTAGGTATGTGAGTACACTGTCACTCTCTTCAGACACCCCAGAAGAGGGCATCAGACCCCATTGCAGATGGTCATGAGCCACCATGTGGTTGCTGGAAATTGAGCTCAGGACCTCTGGAAGAGCAGTCAGTGCTCTTAACTGCTGAGCCATCTCTTCAGCCCTGACAATTTAAAGTTTTAACTAAAACTTTTATTGCTTTAACTATAATAAGTTTCACTACTACATTTCCATATAAATGTCTTTGTAGTTGAGACAATTTCTCTAACCTTGAAGAAAGGACTGGACTGACCACTTTTTTTTTTTTTCTGATGTTGTTGTAGTAACTTTTTAAGTCATTCACTTTATATCTGCTCACTGTCCCCCTCCTGGTAAGCCCCTCCCACAGTCCTTCCCTATCTTCCTCTCCTCTGAGAGAGTGGGAGCACCCCTGGATCTGCCCCCACTCTGGCCCCCATTCAATTCTCTATGAGACTAGGTGCATCCTCTCCCACTGGCCAGACAAGGCAGCCCAGCGGGAAGAAGATACCCCACTTACAGGCAACAGCTTTTAGGAGAGCCCCTGCTCCAGGTTTTCAGGACCCACATGAAGACCAAGCTGCAAATCTATTACATATGTGCCGGGAGCTGTAGGTCCAGCTCGTGTATAGAATACTATTTAATACTATCTTTTTTTTTTTTTTTTTGGCTTTTTCGAGACAGGGTTTCTCTGTGTAGCCCTGGTTGTCCTGGAACTCACTTTGTAGACCAGGCTGGCCTCGAATGCAGAAATCCATCTCCCTCTGCCTTCCAAGTGCTGGGATTAAAGGCGTGCGCCACCACCGCCCGAAATACTATCATTTTTAACTAGCATTTTTATTCTTCACTTATTTTTATTGAATTTCAACCATAAGAACACTCTACAGAAACATCATCTAGACCCTCTTGGAGAGGAATTTTAATACATCAACATGACTACTCTGACTGGACTACAGACAGGCCTTTCTTTATTCCTAGGAGACAGAAGGAAGCAGATCTCTGAGTTCAAGGCCAACCTGGTACAGAGCAGGATCCAGATACAGAAAAGCTTGGGTCCTGGTGTTTTGGTACACTCCCTTAGTTCCAGTAATTAGAAGTTAGTTGAGAAGCAGTGCAGAGGAGTGAGTTCCTGCCAGGTGAATTGGTAGCAGTTTAGTTTGTGGAGGCAGAGGCAATCTTACTGGGACAGTTTTAGAGACAGGTTGCAGGTGAAGAATGAACAAGCCAGAGAATCAGAAGGAGCTAGAAGATTACAACAAATTGCCAGATTTAGTTTGAGGTCAAATAGAGCAATTCAGTGTGAAACTGAGAGACGCCAGATTGAATCAGTCAGCATGGAGAAGAGTTTGAGCCAGAATGGCTGAGTTGAACTAGCCAGCCAGAGTTCAGAAAACACTATAAAGGGCAAGCTTATTTACCATTAAGCCTCCTGGATGACAATTACAACTGGTAAACAGAAGTTACTTTTATACCCTCCCTTAATTTAGCTTATTAAAACTGCTCAAAAAATGCCAAGGACATAGCTTCTCCATGATAAAAGACCTGTCTACACACCTTCTGTTTTATTTGAGTAACGTCAATCACTATATTCAACAACATTTAGAAAGTTTTCCTTTCTTCATCCCTTTAGCCAGGAAATTCCTCAATTATTTCCAGTGTCTCCTTCCTCAGTTTTAAATTTTCCAATTTTTTAAATGAAGTTTACATCTCAATTTTACCAAATTCTATTACCAGTAGTTTCATGACTGTCATAAAAGATAAACAATGAAAACCAGAAAAGTTCATTTTTAAGGGAAAGCCAGATACCCAACATAGAAAACCCCCCCCAAGAAAACTAAATTCACCATGCATCCAGACATAAACCACCCCTGACCTGATATTGATGTTGTGAAGTTACTTGAGAGCAAACTAAGTTCTTTCACCACTTTAGGATTGATGATTCCCCCCTCAAAATGGTTAGGAACAAAAGAATGGAGAAACATTGGCCACTTCAGTTCATCTACCAAGAAGAAATGATAGGATCATTGATGAAAATTCAAAACTGGTCAGGAAGTGCTAAATAGATTTTGAATTTCTATTTTTGAGAGAATTAAATCTTAGAGTTCAAAGTACTAATCCATTTCCTATCAGTAATTACTACTTATCATGTGTTCACTCGAGATTTGATAATATTTGGAGAAAAGTGGTCAGATTTTTCAAGGGAAAAATATTTCAAAGGAGAAAATATTTCAATTATAATTGGACAGAAGTAAGTACAGATGCTTAAAAAATGGGCCGTCTTTAAGCCTACACTTAAGGGCAATATATTCCAATGTTCCATGTTATACATAAATAACATACACCTTTTACTATGGTTACTGAATAACTGATCACTAGTCACTCTGATAATACTTTGCTTTTTATTAATAAGCCAACACTTTCAAAACCTAGAAAGAGTTCACTGTATTTATCTTAAAGAGATGTAAATATAGTTATATCTTCAACAGCAAAACTATCATTAAAAAATCATGCATATTTAGGACTAAGGGTTGCACTCAGTTCAAGCCTTTAAAAACAGGCTGATGTAAATTCATTTGTAATCAAAATTATATATAACTGCTCTAAAAGAACCTACAATGATTTCAAATATATACAATCATACACAAGCTTATAACATAAAAAACCTTCCAAACAGATCATAATCTGAAGAAAGTTAATCACTTATATTTGTAAATCTCTAAGCTTCTATTCAAACAATTTCACCAATTTTTCCCTAACAATTTATATAACACCACATCTTAATAAACAAAAGTGATATATTTATTTTGGTTGTATTCTCAAACTAGAATCAGGAGTTAAACGCACAACTCTGTGTGTTCTGTAAGGTCAGAATTTACTGTAAGCGTAATCTTTGATGATTATTGATATTAAAAAGTTTTATGAAACATTCCTGTAAAAGTCTTCTTTCAGTAGGATATCCAGTGTACTGACGCAACCAACTTAACTTTTTCTAAGTAATTTAGCACCTGATAATTCCTAACCCTGTATCAGAGAAGTAACAAAATCTCTCTCCCTTCTGCAATTCATTTTAACCCACAGCTTGGATTTTCTGATAACATAATCTGATTTACATGTAATAGTTAACTAGTTCATGTCTAATTCTTACACAAACCGGCACTTCCCAATAAGGCTACAACTGACTCAATCCACATTTGATACAAAAACAATTATCATTCTGAGTTTTTTCAGGGTCCGTCTCAGTCTGAGACACAGTTGGTGAGGAAGCTGCCTAATAAATGTTGGAGGCAGTAAGCTCCTCATGTTACGTAATGAAGACTCCTCCTACCAACTAAGGAGCAGCACTGACAGCTCTTACCTAGTTCACCTCTGCCACAAGGCTGTATGACCCATCAGTAACTTATTGTCACATAAAGGTATTCATCTTCCTATGACCCCATCAAGCAAAGCACACACATTTTCTAGTATTTATGGAAGTATTCTAGCATTAATGTATTTATATTTGTCTAAGAATGAGCACCATCTACTGCCTATTTATTTTAAAATAAATTGCCACAGTAATACTTATCAAATGATTATACTATCAAATTCAGTATTTCAATTTAAAAAGTAAGGTACGATTATTAAAAATTCCAGAAACATACAAAACTAATTTTCTTCCCACAGCATCTAAGAAAACACATCAGAATGTGTTTAATTCTAATTTACCTTCTCATATGGTAAGCTTTTTATCATTTGTTATAGATAGCTCTTGGCAAGTACACTACTTGTTAGTTTTTCAAAAAACGTTGTATTCAAAACAGTATGTGCCATTGTTTTATACTAGAAGAACCAATTTTGTCTGGTCATTATTAGTAAACTAAATATATACACAGAATATTCTGTATAAATTCTGAACTAAAATTAAGAACACAGAAACTTCACTAAGGTTTCGTCTAACAACTGCAATAAACCGCACTGAGGAAAGCCAAATCCTAACAACTCAGTAAGGTCTCTCTGATCTTTACTGATACTGTGGACGGGCTCTGGTGTTCTTTTTCTCTTCAACAATCCCATGAAGCTGTGGTATCTATTCTGGAAGGACACAGGGAAGAAGGGCATAACTCAGCATTGTCTGCAGCTGCAAATTTGAAAAAAATCTATCACATGATCATCTCACTAGATGCTGAAAAAGCATTTGACAAAATACAACTTCATTTTTTGGTTTGTTTGTTTGTTTTTCGAGACAGGGTTTCTCTGTGTAGCCCTGGCTGTCCTGGAACTCACTTTGTAGACCAGGCTGGCCTCAAACTCAGAAATCCGCCTGCCTCTGCCTCCCGAGTGCTGGGATTAAAGGCGTGCGCCACCACGCCCGGCTAATAAAACTTCATTTTAAAAGTATTGCAGAGATCCAGAATTCAAGGCCCTAAACATAATAAAAGCAATATACAGCAAACCAACAGCCAATATCAAATTAAATGGAGAGATACTTGAAGCAATCCCCCTAAATCAGGGGAAAGACAAGCATGCCCACTCTCCCCATATCTATTCAATACAGTACTCCAAGATCTAGCTAGAGCAGTAAGACAACAAAAGGCTATCGTGTGCCTGCATATGTGAGATCAAATGGCTAGTCCTTGTTGCTTTCTTTGCTCAAACCCCTCCTTCCACCTTTCCTCTTCCATGCCTTTTTTCTTTCTCTTGGCAGGGTCATCATATAATCTAGTCTGGCTACAAACTCTGTCATTTCCCCAACTCAGCCTTCCCAGTGACTAACAACTCATGTTTACTGATACTTTGGCAGCTTAAGTACATAACAAAAACACGTTTCTATGCTATTTCTTACAGTCTATGTAAAATTTTATAGAAGAATATCAATTTTTATTAGAGTGGAGAAATTAAGGCAGTAAGTAATATTCTATTTGGATTACAATAAATCCAGTAACAAGATACTGAACATATCTACCTTGTTGAAAGATCCATTTGTGAAACAAAGTTGAAGTATGCCTCTATAACAGATTGATTGCTGTTGGATCAGTAATTATATTATATAACATCTAAATAAAAGTTGTAATTTTTCCCCATGTGTAGCAGAATGTAAATTACTCCACAGTAAAGGAACTACAATTTTGTAGCTGGTTAATATTCACATTCTGTCTTTTAAGTTATAAACTATGAATTTATATAAAAAATTAGCTAATATATCAAAATTGGTTTATATTAAAAAAACCAAAATACTACTCTGAAAATTCATACTGCACATTTGAACTTTAAAATTTCAAATGCCTCAGACATTTTATTCTACTGCCAACTTACTTGTAAATCTAAATTATCATAGTAAAACTTAATATGTGGCAAAATGTTTCCACTGATAGATTGATTAAGGGACCAGAAACATGCTTCATTCATGCTCTGCTAAAATAAAACACAAACAGACCCGAACTATTATACTGTGTAGTTCATTTAGCATTTAAAAAAGGACACATGCTCCACTATGTTCATAGCAACCATATTTATAATAGCCAGAAGCTGGAAAAAACCCAGATGTCCCTCAACAGAGGAACGGATAAAGACAATGTAGTAATTTATTACACAATGGAGCAATACTCAGCTATTAAAAACAATGACTTCATGAAATTCACAGACAAATGGATGGATCTAGAAAATATCATCCTGAGTGAGGTAACTCAAGTCACAAAAGAATACACATGGTATGTAGTCATGGATAAGTGGATAGTAGGCAAAGAACATGGAATACCCACGATACAACTCACGGACCACATGAAGCTCAAGAGGAAGGAAGACCAAAGAGTGGATGCTTCAGTCCTGCTTAGTGGGGGGAACAATATAATCAAGGGAAGTAGAGGATAGGAGGGACTTGGAAAGAAGAGAGAAGGGGGGTGGGGGAAGAGGGGCAGAATCAGGTATGGGAGGGGATGGAGGAGATGAACAGAGGGTCAGAAAATTAAAAAGAGGTGTGTAGCAATGGGGGATGGGGAATTGGGGGTAGCAACCAGAAAGTCCCAGATGACAGGAAAGCAAGAACCTCCTAGGACCCTATGGGGATGATATTAGCTGAAATACACAACAAAGGGCAGTGGGAAGAGAACCTGTTGAGACCATATCCAGAGATTAGGCATGGCCTCCAGGTTGAGGGATGGGTCTTACACGCGTTCACGCGACCGGCCAGGAAGAACGCAACAAACCGGAATCTTCTGCGGCAAAACTTTATTGCTTACATCTTCAGGAGCAAGAGTGCAAGAGAGCAAGAGCTCTATTGCTTACATCTTTAGGAGCCAGAGCGCAAGAGCGCTAGAGTGCAAGAGCCAGAGCAAGAGAGAGAATGGCGAAACCCCGTCCCTTTTAAGGAGAATTATCCTCCGCCTAGGACGTGCCACTCCCTGATTGGCTGCAGCCCATCGGCCAAGTTGTCGTCACGGGGAAGGCAGAGCACATGGGGTGGAAAACTACCCTTGGCACATGCGCAGATTATTTGTTTACCACTTAGAACACAGGATGTCAGTGCCATCTTGCAACGGCGAATGTGAGGGCGGCTTCCTACAGATGGGGCCACCCATCTATCTCCAAAATTTTAACCCAGAATTGCTCCTGTCCAAAGGAAATACAGGGACAAAGAGTGGAGCAGAGACTGAAGGAAAGGCCATCCAGAGACTGCCCCACCTTGGGATCCATCCCACATGCAGACACCAAACCCAGATACTATAGCTGATGCCAAGAAGTGCTTGCTGACAGGAGCCTGATACAGCTGTCTCCTGTGAGGCTCTGCCAGATCCTGACCAATACAGATGTGGATGTTTGCAGCCAACCATCAGACTGAGCACAGGGACCCCAATGGAGGAATTAGGGGAAGGACTGAAGGAGCTGAAGGGGCCTTATCTGGTATCAATGGGAGGAGAGGCTCTTGGTCCTGTGAAGGCTTGATGCCCTAATGTAGAGGAATGCTAAGGCTGGAGTGTGTGGGTGGGTGGGGGAGCTCCCTCATAGAAGCAGGGTAAGGGGGGATGGGATAGGGGGTTTGCAGAGGGGAAACCAGGAAAGGGCATAACATTTGAAATGTAAACAAATAAAATACCCAATTAAAAAAATTTTCAGTGTACATAAGTAGGCATTTAAATATATATACTCAAAGTGAACAAAATATAATATGATTTGATTTTATCAGAGAAAGGGTGTGTGTGGGTGTGAGTGTTTTTTTTTTTTTAAAACAACTAAAGACTATGAAACATAATTTAAAGTCCTAGAAAGGTTTATTTTAGAAACACAAAAAAGCAAATGCATCTTAAATATAAAGAACAAACAACTTTTACATGTATATAGAAGCACATTTGAATGAATATCCTTGCCATGATTTTCAGACCTGTAGCACTCAGAGGAAAGGACATTTTGACTTGAAAAAATATTTAAATTAATTTTCTATATATATAATATAAATAAATATTTGAAGAACAAATCTGTTTTTTAAAAATCAGTGAAACCATTTATACCGAACAAAACTACTTCATTTTCTTATTGTATGTTTCTGAGTTAAATCCTGAGCCCATATTTTAGATCTGTAGATGTTTTATAAGTGCTATGAAACTTTGCTGTCAGTGAGTAACTGAAATTAATATTTTTTCCATAAGCTATGGATATACTAAATGACAAAGCATGTTGCACGTTCAGACATCTGATTCATACTTTCTGGCATCATGACAGCTCTGTGATTGACTGACACATCATTTTCAGTGTCACCAGTAAGGCCTCAGTATGCACTCCAGGACATACATTTAGATTCTCAGGCAGCTCTTTAAGAACACTTGGGAGCTTCTTTAATGTCTTTATATTCCTAGCATAAACATCCAATAACCAGTCAGTATGTGCATTGCTGGCTTCTGTATCACTATTGCATGCCATAAGCAACTCATTTAGATGACCTAACCCTTTGAAAGCTAGAATAAATTCTGAGGACAAATCAAATATTGAACAAAAATTAATCAACATCCTACTAAGTAAAAACGAACCAAATTCAAGCTGTTGGTGGTAAAAATGTTTCTGTGTCTTAGCATGAAAGTTGTCCACTGTATCGTCTATATTTGTAATGGCAAATAGTTCTTCCTTGTCCTTAGGGGACAGCACATAATCCAAGGGCAACTCCCCCTTAGAGTTCCTCTGCTGTAAAAGTTCTGGGCCTGTGAAAAAGGAAATGTAAAATGTTAAGAGTAAAACACTTTTATTTTGCCAGGTTAACGGCTGCTTTCTTCCCCCACCTCAGTATAATAAAAGCCTTCCAGGATTCTGTTTATCATCATACTTGCTACTGATTAGCTGCCTACATATATTGTAATTGCCCATACAGACCAATAAAGGTGGGTTTACAAACTGAAAATTCTACTCAACTGACTAATGAATTCTGCTAAAACATAGTCTATATGATAAGTGAAAACAGTTTTTAAAACCTTCCCTGCTGCCAATTAAGAACAAGAAATCCAGTACTCTCAGAAGAAATTAATAAAACACATTAATTAGAACCTTAGGAAAAAAATAGTTTCTTTTCCATTACTGACTAACCACCTGGCAATGTGAAAACTATAAAGACCCTTCACAGATACAGTACAATTTGTATTTTATACTTCTAATGTTTACTGTTCACAAAGGCAAGGGAGTCATAAAAACTTCAAAGTTAATTTTCTAAATTGAACTCAATACTTGATCTATCAAACCAAAGCCGAAACCAAACCAAAACTGAAAAAGCCTGCTATAGTCAGAGTTAGTACTTGCAAAGTACTGAAATGCTCAGGACTCAAGTTCATCCTGAGTATTAGAGGATGACACAAGAAGTGAAAAGCAATGGTCCGTCCATAACAAGGTATAGAAGTGCTCTTTACTCTTATCAATCACAGCTTGTAACCCTTTGTGCAGTCACTCACAGAAATGTAAGCAGCAATATGAAAGTATGGTAGGATACATTATAACACATTGTACCGTCAGAAAGAATAGATTATTAAGCGCTAAAACTCTTAATGATGACTATAACCACAAATATAAAGGCTACATATATATAATTTGTGGGGAAAAAAGAAATTTCAAATGAAAGTTGTATTATCTATTATTTTGTTAACATCTTAAAACAAAAGAAAAATATTTTTCTTATTTCTGTTTGGAAAACATTACAAGTACCTGAAGTAAAGTTTAGCAATATATACTCTTGAAATTATTGCTAGCAAGACTGAAAGTCTTGAAATGAAGAGATTATAAAGCTGCCAGAGTGATAATGTCAAACCATATAAAGGTTCAAACCCAGAATCTGACTAGATAAGTCAACAAATAAACAACCTAGTACAAACAACAACAAAAACAACACAGATGTAATTTAGCCAGTGCACCTTGACAAACCTAAGTACAAGTTAGTTTTCTCTCCTAGATCAGAGACTAACCCACATATGACTCTGTTAGCTAAATCAGCACAGCTGATCTAATATCACACTATGCTAATCAGCTCGAATCCATTAAAGAATACTTCTGATATAATTTACATTATTTGATACAGAAATGAATATTGGCTTGCATGTCAGATTAAATCTTTGAGTACAAGAAAACAGAATACTTAATAGAAAAAAAAACATTGGGTTTATAAAACTAGTAGTATTTAAAAGAGAAGGTAGAAGAACTAAAAATACATCAATTATGAAACAGTGTTGGTAAAACAGACACACTTAGGCCTTTAGGGGGCAGGAGAAGACTATAAATAACCAAGTCTCTTAAGCCATCATGCAATATATCCAGGCTTTCTTAGATACTCATAGGGAAAAAAAAAGGGCACATGGAGAATATGCCTTTTGTTTTTATGCAGAATGAAATGCGTTATTTACAGTATAAAACACATCAAATTCTAAGTTAAAATTAACACAAACAAAACCAATAGTCACACAAATGTTTATGTTTTTCATATTACAAGCTAGTTATCAGGGTTTCGTTTTTAAAACACAAATTAGTCTGAATATTTTGAAGCAAAATTTTGTAATAGTTCAGATGCAGAAATGTTACTAAAAGGGGAGTTGCTGAAGATAAAAATGAATCAGAAAAAGCAGTATATGGGTATGAAGCTTAAGTTATCCTCTTCATAAAAGCCTTGTACTATATTTAACATGACCTGAAAATCCAGCTTCAACTTAGTTGATGGTAAATATAAATGAAAATATCTTAGGCTATCTTTTCCATACTCTATAAAGGAATGTCATATAAAGATAATATTAGCTTAGCCAGTTATACATATATACACACCACATACATATGTAATAAAAAATGGAAAACCGAAGTAGTCATAAGAAGCACTCAATCCACTTATTAACAAGCTTTCAGAAATTATCACTTCACAAAGATACCATATACATTAAGTTAAAGCAATATTTAAAACCAACAGCTTCAACTGCAAAAATATACTTTCATACATGAATGTTAATAGGTTTTAACAATATATATATTATAAAATGGTGCTTACAACAATTAATACAAGGTGTCTGTATTTAGGAGACATTTTGTCTTTACTTTCTCATTATATTTTATATAAAATAAAAGCACCTTTTCTTACAGACTTTTCAATATAAAATATTATCTGCCTCTGAGGAAGTCATCAAAAACCTAGATAATTTCCCGAAAGCCCTGTAACAGGAACGCACTCACCCCCACGCTGTAGAAGCAGCTTGCCAATCTCCACATGTCCGTTTGACAGCGCATCATGCAAAGGCGTCACCCCGTCCACTTGAGTGAGCAGATCCACCTCTGGACAACGCTGCAGAATTTCCTGGACACACTCCGTGTTGCCATAGTTGCAGGCTTCATGCAAAGGCGTCCAGCCAGCATTGTCTAAATTAGAAATTAAGGCAAGTTTTAAAACAGCAGAAGTACTGTTGGTTGCAAAGTATTGATATTCCACAAGTCCCCTCTATTACTCTGTAGGAGCTTCATATATGAAAAACAGCATTGGTGAAAACGAGCCCACTGTAATCATGTTTCTACTTAAAAATGAAAATAAATAAAAAGAAATTTTAAACATTAATATTGGAATATGACCAGAAAATTGCTTCTAAAATATTTTATATTATTAGCTCTAAATTATCACATAGTGAATTATTTCAGTTTGGCTAGTAACTATTTTAGAAATATTTTTAGTAAATTTAGTTAAATGATTTTTCTTAATACGATATAAAACTATTTTGTATAACAAATTGTACGATGCTGAAGGAGGACACAAAGACTTAGAGATCTTACCTTTAACATTGATGTCTATTCCTGGCAAAGACAGAAGGATAATCAATTTCTCCACTTGGTTTTTTATGCAAACTCTATGCAGAGCTGTTTCCCCTGACATAAAAAATTAATAGATTATTCCAGAGAAGACAAGATATCAACTAAAGAAAATAACAAAGGCCATGAACTAGAAGGTCTGGACCCATGCCAGACTGGTTTAAACATCTCTTGAATTAAAAACAAGAAAAGGAAGAAGGAGAGGTGGGGTGGGAGGAAGCCCAGTAGCCCAGAGCTTCTGCTCTGTCAGCAGCTCCGCAATGATTCTACAAGGGAAGCTCTACACAGCCATTGTCTCTCCCAGTTCAAGGTTAAAGCTTCAGTCCTGCTAGACAAACCCCAGATGACCAGACAACACCAGAAATACTTGGTTTGTAGCAATAAAAGTTTTAAAGTGCAACTGCCCTCTCTTAAATTTATTCATGAATCTACGCTAAAATGTATAGCTCTTTCTTATACAGCATTTATAGCTTAATTCAAATGAATGTTTCTAGCTAAGCACGAGTGCCTCTACATACTCAAGTACAATTCAGAACTTCAAATCCATTAACAGATGGCTTGCTGCTTCTCAATAGGCTGTCTGGCTTGGCTACAGCCGCACGGAGGGAGAAATGTAAGAATCTTAATATAAACACCACACACACACACACACACACACACACACACACACACACACACACACACACACACACACACACGCTGAAGAGTCCCTAAGTACCATTTAAAGCTGAACAGCAGCAGCACATAGAATGGCACAGTTTTTGATGGAGGACTGCAATAAATTGCTGTTGGTCAAAATTTCCAACTGCTGCTTGAACTAAGATTAATAAAATATAAGACATAATTTGACACTAAGGAAAATGGCTAAATACTTACCAATGACTACATAGGAAACAAAATGCATCATGGGCATTATTTGTTCCTGTTATATAAAATACTGGTAGCACATTTTTATACTACTCAATTTTACAGAGTATCTCTGCAACTTCTACTAAACATTTATTCTACATGCAAAGTTCTCCCCCATTTCTCAATTTTCTTTCTCTCCCAACTCCTGCTATTCAGCCTAAATTCATTCATATTCATTTTACTTCTGAACAATAAAACGAAGAAAAGAGACACTGATCTTTGAAGTGAATATCTGAATTGTCATCGAATAGTCTTCATATTTTGAGCTTCATGGGCTCATAATATAAATGTCTATCCCATGGAACAATTATAAAAGCTTTGCTGTCACTGTTTTCATGAGCTAATCCATAGCATGAGTTAATACATATGATATATTCTATAAACAGAATAACTTATAAACCTAGCAATTTAGTTTATCCAAGTAGAGCTCCCTTGTAGATAACATATTTTCAGGTTACAAGACATCTAAGTAAAAGGGGTGCGAGAGAAAATTATTACAGCACTATTCTTGGAATACAATCCATTAGGTACTTAGGCTGCTGTACAGTTAGAACCAAAAGCCAAACACATTTCTGTCTGGGCTCAGTGCCTAGAAGAAAGGAGCCCATATGCTTAACACAGCTATGTAACATAGCCTACTCCTCATTCTTTGTTCACAAAATGTCTATGACTGAAAAGAGATGAAGAATGAATTATACTTTCAAATCAGAAGACACTGATTCTAAGCAGCACAGGTTGATGTGGAATTGCAAAGTAAGAAGGGCAGGTCTGGAATGGGCTCAGGGAGCTCACAGCATCTGGAAAGGCAGGGTGAGAAAGGCAGGGCTAGTCTATTACATCAGCTACTAAATGACCACTTCTTCTGTATACAGAAGAGTTCAAGAAAATATTACATTATCCATTAAACTATTTCCTGGACTTAGTTCAATATTTAAGTTTAAACATTCATTAGGGCAAATGTGTGAGATTTCCAAATACTGACTACAAGGACAGAAAGTACTTAATATGAGTTAGTTCAGATACTTGGGGTACCTTTCAGATTAGTTTTATGAAAATTCATCTTTGTAACCAAAGATGGGCAATTCTCCTTGGAACATGACAATTCCTCTGACTTCTTTTTCAATTTTTTCAATGATGAGGAACATTTAGCACGGTTTAACTCTCTGAAAAGAAAGAAAACCAAGAAAAGCTTGTTTTTCAGTAAGTCATGCCAGCATACATAAGATAGTATTTTTCTTCCTTTAAAATGTATCCTGCTTTGAACTCATTCAATCATACTGCTTTCCAGCCTTTAGAGTAAAGTCAGCTACATGAGAACAAATTTTGATGCATTAATTTTTACTTTATTAGTCTATATCTCCAACTGCTCAGTAAAAAGGTAATGAGTGTAGAACGCTGGGCAAGGAGGAAACTAAGTAAATCAGATTTTGTAGAGGAAATAAAGCTGAAAGTTACATTAGAGTGCAGGCCTCCAGATTTCCCAATCAAGAAGTCTTTCATTTTCAGAAAGTATAGCATCTCATATGCATCTAAAACCTTATTTATACTACCTATAACAAAGTTGAACTTTCTGTTTCAGACAACATTCTTATGAAGACTTTATTAATAGTTTCATTTCTTTCAGGAAGCACTTAGTAGGAAGGAAGTATGGTCATTGTATTACAGTAAAAGAAAAGTGCTGATCTTATTTATTTATAGGTCCAAAATTGAGTTTTCTCTCAATCATATGTAGACAATACCCAAAATAAACTAAAGCACCAGGAATTTCAGAAAAAAGACCATATTCCAAAACAAAGTGCAGCTGCAGCAACAACACTACTTACAGGAGCTCTGGCCGACCTTCTGCTTGTTTCCGTTTTGCACCATTCAGCATTAGTAATGCTCTTTGAGACTCTAGGCAAGGCCGCTGGCAGAGTTTTTTTGGACTCTGCATCTTTCCAGCCCCATGTATGTCCATTTTTCCCAAAATTGGCAAATAGGAATCTATCTGTTGCAAAATAATATTATATCATTCACAACTACAAAGACAGCAAAAGGGATTACTTCATTATTTTGCTATAAAGTCTGGGTATATTTTCTTGATTTCATAACTAGGTTGCAACATGATCTTCTCCAAGCATGACTAAATATTAACACTGCCAGTTCTGTGTAATTATCTATGTAATTATTTTGTCAATATCTTATAGATGATGATACCATTTAGGAAAAAATTATACTTTCCAGTTGAGTCTTAATACTCATTTCGGAAAGTTCTTTTGATTAAGTCTCACATCCAACTTACATATTTTATACTTAAAGACTTATAGTCAAAAGGTATTTTGTTATTTCTATTTTGCTAATGGATTGTTTTCAAGAGAAAGGTAAGTCCAGAATAAATGGGACAAGGAGTGAAACTACTCTTCCACCAGTCCTGTTGCAAAGCAGTTTGCCCAGTGTCACAATAAACAATGGACTTGGCATTTGCTGAAGAAGTGCTAGGGCATTAGAACTTAGTACCTAACATGACCAAGACAAAAGAGGTGGGAACAAATGCAGCTTATATATACATGTATATATGTAGGATACATCTTTCCAAGTTTTCCTTTTCAAATATCAAATTCAACAAATTCTTGGATATGGTTTTAAAATATATATTATGACAAAAGTCAAAATTACTTTTTTATACTATTCCCCCAAATAATTAAATCTATTCCTTAAAAGATTTACTTTTATTATTTATTTATTTAACGTGTGTGTGTGTGTGTGTGTGTGTGTGTGTGTGTTTAGGGGGTAGATGCACACTACTGTGCCTGAAGCCAGAAGATCCATACATTCTAGGATCTGAAATTGGGTCCTCTGAAAGAACTTCAAGTGATTTGAACCATGGAGCCATCTCTCCAGTGCCCCACTAATGTATTTTTGAGAAAAATCAAAACAAAAAACAAAACTAACAAACAAAAAACCCCGGCTCCTTAATGTGTTGGAAGATTTATAAGTTGTGTTTTGTCTACTTACGAGAAATAACTAAGAATTAAAACTGAACTCATGAACTAACTTCTTAAAAAATAAAACAAAACAAACAAAGAAACAACCCCCTGAGTAGGGCAGAGCTTACTATTTTCTGAAGAGAGAGTGGCTCAGTGCACGTACTAGTGGGGCCCTGTAAGCACAGCTTTTTAAAAATTGCTTCTGCAACAAACATTTGAAGCCAGGAAGATGAAAAGGAACAAATGAAGATCTCTAGTTCTTTTGAAGAAAAGTCTATAAAAACAAGTAAATATAGTTATTGCTACATCTTATACATTTCCCCCATATCTTCACTATGGATTGTGCTCAACTGAGTGACATTTCTTAAGCCAATAAACTTTTGTTAAAATTTAAAACAATATAGATGGTTTTATATAAACATTTTATATGAAACACTTATATACTTATACATATTCTATACACACATACATTGCTCCTTGTTTTTCATTTTTTTATGGTACATATGGCAGCATTTGAAAAATAAGCAGCATCACTTTATCAGGGAGTGGATTCCCATGTCATCCATTGAATGATACTTATTTTCTGCTAAAGTTTCTATATAAATAGCAGCACACATTCAGAAAAGTAGACCCCTTCCTGCATCTCACCTGGGCAGCACAGTAGAGTTGCCCCCTCATGGGGTAATTGGCCCCACCCCTTGCTGGTAAGGGAGAGCTGGGCAAAGGGTGTGAGAGCAGGAGAGATGGCCCCATCCCTAGCAGGAACAGTGCTGAAGAGCTGGCCCAGATGGCTTGAGCCCAGGAGGAGGTAGAGTTAGTTCAGCCTTTTGCTAGCTGCCACAAACAGGAGAGCTGAACAAAAAACCAAGGCTGTAAGTTGGCTCACCCTAATATTTATCCCATTTATGAATTGCTGGACTGTATGAAGGGGCCGAACCTCATGGATATCTGAGAGGAGTCCAAATGAGGATCAAATATTGATCATATAGCTGAAGCCAGAGGCCTCGAATCACATCAGTGATTCATTGTACTGAACATTTGCAAGTAAAGCTGTTGAGCAAACCTGTGGGACATACTACAGCCAGATTTATTCTTCTAATTTTTATTTCCTGTTTTGTTTTCTTTTGGAGGTTGCAAGGGCAGAGGGCAGATATGGAGGGATGGGGAGATGGGTGGGATTGTGGTGTACGAGGTGACATGCACAAAGAATCAATAAAAAAAATAAAAAAGAATAGCAGTATAAATAACACAATGGAATGACAAAGAATGGAATCAACCAGTAGGATACTAAAAGAGCTATCATTAAATAACAAGACATGATATAAAAAAGTTGTGACACATAGATCAATGGAGTAAAAAAAGGCCCAGAAAGAAGGCTTAGGCTCCTATAGTCAACTGGTTTTTGACACAGATGCCTTCAAGAACTAGTGTTTGGAAAACTAAATATATGCATTAGATCCTCATTTCACATCAAACATCAACTCAAAATGAACATACACCTTAACAAGACTTAAAACTTTCAACCATTAGAGAAAAAAAAAAACCTTTCGATAATAGAAGCACAGGAGGGACTTTCTGCATACAACTGTACTGCTCAGGAAATAAAGGCAACAACTGACAAATGGAGCCTCATGTAAAGAATGCCTCCTGACTGAGAGAAAATGAAAAGATAGCCTCCTGACTGAGAGAAAACTCTTGGCCACAGTAAACTAATTTCAGCATTCAAAACACTTCATGGAAAGTCCTGAAAAAATACGAGAAGCATTTTTTGTTTGTACCCTTCTGCATCATATAAAAAGTGTGTACTTGAATTTCTGCTACACTATAAATAAAAATGTGTTGAGTGTATGAATGAAACGTAAATATTTTGACTGAAATTATTAGTAAATATAAAAATTATTTAAGAAGTCTGAATTATAGAAAGAACAAAAAAAATTAAAAGACGCAAAACATTTAGAAAACTATCAGGAAAAATATATTGACATATCTAAAAAAGGGCACACATGGCTTATTAAGGGTTTCCTGAGATATGAAATATTAAGTTGTGATATAAATTCTAATTTTTTAATAATACAATTCATTCGTTGTGAATCTCATCTATGTATATAATGCTTAGTTCCCTTCCAGGCCTACTAGCTATCTCCTATCTACAAGTCACCAGCATATGTTCATGTCTGGGTTTTGTTTTGTTTTATTTTTTGTTTTTTGCATCCACCAATTTAACCAGGGCATCTGTATGACCCTGAGATTGTTGGAATGACATGTTTTCTATAACATCAAAGCCATAAGAAATTAGTTTAACTCAAAGATAAGCAAATGGAATATAAACAAAATGTTATTAGAACACAGATATTATATATTATTATTTTGTGTAAGGTTGTTTTCTTACTACAATTTCTTAGTCCTAAAGAGCAAGGGATATTTACATATTTTACATAAATGGGAAAGCTAATCCCCAGTTAATGCTAGTCTCTCAAGAATTTCAATTAGAATAAAAATCAAATTTCAGATAGCTGTCAGAAGTATTGGGAAAAAACAAACTATAGCTTTCATGTGGAACTGATGGCCATGAGATCTAATGAAAAGAAAGGATTATACCTGACTTCTGCAATACATACTGCCTTAATTCTCAAAAAACAACTATAAGGTTCAGCAACTATACTAAATGTGAACAGGAAAGGCGGATCACTACCTTAAAATGAAAATAATACAATGGTTAAATCATCTATCTTTACTAATGAGTCAGAAAATACAAAGTAATTGAACCCTTTCAGGCCTTCATCTTCAGGCAGTAGGCAGAACTGAGACTTAGACCTCTGCCCACTTTTCCCTACAGAGGAGAATCAGCCTCCAGAGAGGGCTCTGACTATGTGACCAGGTGAGAATGCCATTTTGTATCCCGGGTCCCTCAGAGTCCAGTCTGCCCAGGATAGTGCATGGACTGCAGAAGCAACACAGCTTCTGGGACAGGGTCCCTTTCTGGTCTTAATCTTCAGCCAGGAGGCAGAGCTGAGCTCCAGACCTCTGTGCACCTTCCTGGCAAGAGGAGAGCTTGCCTGCAGAGAGTACTCTGACCACTGAGACTAAGGAGAGAGCTGGACTCCCAGGAGTGCTGACAGAGGCTAACAGAGTCACAGGAGGAACAAACTCTAGCCAGAGAAACTATAACAACTAACACCAGAGATTACCAGATGGTGAAAGGCAAACATAAGAATCTTACTAATAGAAACCAAGATCACTCAGCATCATCAGAACCCAGCACTCCCAACACAGCAAGTCCTGGATACCCCAAAACACCCGAAAAGCAAGATTTGTATTTAAAATCATATCTCATGATGCTGGTAGGGGACTTTAAGAAGGATATTAATAACTCACTTAAAGAAATACAGGAAGACACGGCTAAACAGGTAGTAGGCCTTAAGGAGGAAGCACAAAAATCCCTTAAAAGAATCACAGGAAAACACAACCAAACAGGTGATGGAATTGAACAAAACAATCCAAGATCTAAAAATGGAAGTAGAAACAATGAAGAAATGTAAATGGAGACAACTCTGGAGATAGAACCCTAGGAAAGAAATCTGGAACCATAGATGTGAGAATCAGCAACAAAATACAAGAGATGGAAGAGAGAATCTCAGGTGCAGAAAATTCCAGAGAGAACATGGACACAACAATCAAACAAAATGCAAAATGCAAAAAGATACTGACTCTAAACATCTAGAAAATCCAGGACACAATGAGAAGATCAAACCTACGGATAATAGGAGTAGACGAGAATGAAGATTTTCAACTTAAAGGGCCAGTAAATATCTTCAAAAAATTATAGAAGAAAAATTCCCAAACCTAAAGAAAGAGATGCCCATGAACATACAAGAAGCTTAGAGAGCTCTAAATAGACTAGACCAGAAAAGAAATTCCCCCCGACACATAATAATCAGAACAACAAATATACTAAATAAAGACAGAATACTAAAAGCAGTAAGGGAAAAAGGTCAAGTAACATATAAAGGCAGACCTATTAGAATTACACCAGACTTCTCACCAGAGACTATGAAAGCCAGAAGATCCTGGACAGATGTTATAAAGAGACCCTAAGAGAACACAAATGCCAGCCCAGGCTACTATACCCAGCAAAACTCTCAATTCCCATAGATGGAGAAACCAAAGTATTCCATGACAAAACCCAATTCACACAATATCTTTCCATGAATCCAGCCCTTCAAAGGATAATAAAGAAAAAATACCAACAAAAGGACAGAAATTACACCCCAGAAAATGCAAGAAAGTAATCCTTCAACAAACCTAAAAGAAGATAGCCAGAAGAACAGAAGCCGCAAGAACAGAAGCCCAACTCTAACAACAAAAATAACAGGAAGGAACAATTACTTCTCCTTAATATCTCTTAATATCAATGGACTCAATTCCCCAATAAAAAGACATAGACTAACAGACTGGCCACAAAAACAGGACCCAGCATTTTGCTGCTTACAGGAAACCCACCTCAGGGAAAAAGACAGACAATACCTCAGAGTGAAAAGCTGGAAAACAATTTTCCAAGCAAATGGTCCAAAGAAACAAGCTGGAACAGCCATTCTAATATCGAATAAAATCGACTTCCAACCCAAATTTATCAAAAAAGACAAGGAGGGGCACTGCATACTCATCAAAGGTAAAATCTTCTAAGATGAACTCTCGATTCTGAATATCTATGTTCCAAATGCAAGGGCTGCCACATAAATTAAAGAAACATTAGTAAAGCTCAAAGCACACAATGCACTGCACACAATAATAGTGGGAGACTTCAACACCCCACTCTTATCACTGGACAATCCTGGAAACAGAAACTAAATAGAGACACTTTGAAACTAACAGAAGTTATGAAACAAATGGATTTAACAGATATCTACAGAACATGTTATCCTAAAACAAAAGGTTATACCTTCTTCTCAGCACCTCATGGTACCTTCTCCAAAACTGACCACATAATCAGTCATAAAACAGGTTTCAAGAGATACAAAAACATTGAAATTATCACATGCATCCTATGATATCACCACAGATTAAGGCTGATCTTCAATAACAACATAAATAATAGAAAGTCAACATTCACATGGAAGCTGAAGAACGCTCTACTCAATGATACCTTGGGTCAAGGAAGAAATAAAGAAAGAAATTAAAGGCTTTTTAGAGTTAAATGAAAATGAAGCCACAACATACCCAAACTTATGGGACACAATGAAAGCATTCCTAAGAGGAAAACTCATAGCTCTGAGTGCCTCCAAAAAGAAACTAGAGAGAGCATACACTAGTAGCTTAACAGCACACCTGAAAGCTCTAGAACAAAAGGAAGCAAATACACACAAGAGGAGTAGACGGAGGAAATAATCAAACTCAGGGCTAAAATCAACCATGTGGAAATAAAAAGAACTATTCGAAAAATCAACCAAACCAGGAGTTGGTTCTTTAAGAAAATCAACAAGATAGATAAACCCTTACCCAGACTAACAAGAGGGCACGGGGATAGTATCCTAATTAACAAAATCAGAAATAAAAAGTGAGACATAACAACAGAACACGAGGAAATCCAAAATATCATCAGATCCTACTACAAAGGATCAACAAAACTGGAAAATCTGGATGAAATGGACAAATTTCTAGACAGATACCAGGTACCAAAATTAAATCAGGATCAGATTGATGATCTAAACAGTGCCATAGCCCCTAAAGAAATAGAAGTAGTCATTAATAGTCTCCCAACAACAACAACAACAAAAAAGTCAAGGATCATATGGGTTTTCTGCAGAGTTCTCTAAGACCTTAAAAGAAGACCTAATTCCAATTTTCCTGAAAGTATTCTGCAAAATAGAAAAGAAGGTACTCTACCCAATTCATTCTATGAAGCCACAATTTTTTTGATACCTAAACCACATAAAGATCCGACAAAGAAAGAGAACTTCAACCAATTTCCCTTATGAATATCAATGCAAAAATATGGGGAACAAAATACCCATGGAAGGAGTCACAGAGACAAAGTTTGGAGCTGAGAGGGAAAAAAGGACCATCCAGAGACTGCCTCACCCGGGGATCCATCCTATATACAATCACCAAACCCAGACACTATTGCATATAGCAAGATTTTGCTGACAGGACCCTGATATTGTTGTCTCTTTTGAGGCTATGCCAGTGCCTGGCAAATACAGAAGTGGATCCTCACAGTCATCTATTAGAAGGAACACAGGGCCCCTAATGAAGGAGCTAGAGAAAGTACTCAAGGAGCTAAAGGGGTCTGCAACCATGTAGGAGGAGCAACGATATGAACTAAGCAGTACCCCCCAGAACTGTGTCTCTAGTTGCATATGTAGCTGTCTATCAATGGGAGGAGAGGCCCTTCTTCTTGCGAAGATCATATGCCCCACTACAGGGGAATGCCAGGGCCAGGAAGAGCGAGTGGGTGGGTTGGGGAGCAGTGTGTGTGGGGGTTATAAGGGGCTTTGGGGATAGCATTTAAAATGTAAATGAAGAAAATATCTAATAAAAAATTTATTACATAAAAAATTAAATAATATTCTCGCTAACCTAATCCAAGAACACATCAAAACGATCATTCATCATAATCAAGTCGGCTTCATTGCAGGGATGCAGGAATGGTTTAGTATACAGAAATCCATCAATGTAATCCACTATATAAACAAACTCAAAGACAAAAACCACATGGTCATCTAATTAGAGGCTGAGAAAGCATTTGACAAAATCCAACACACACTCATGATAAAAGTCTAGGAAAAATCAGGAATTCAAGACCCATACCTAAACATAATAAAAGCAATATATGGCAAACCAATAGCCAACATCAAAATAAATGAAGAGAAAGTTGAAGCAATCCCACTAAAATCAGGGAGTAGACAAGGCTGGTCACTTTCTCCCTACCTATTGAATATAGTACTGCAAGTCCTAGCCAGAGGAATTCGACAACAAAAGGAGATCAAGGGGATACAAATTGGAAAGGAAGAAGTCATAATATCACTATTTGCAGATGATATAACAGTATACATAAGTGACTCAAAAAATTCCACCAGAGAACTCCTAAACCAGATAAACAGCTTCAGTGAAATAGCTGGATAAAAAATTAACTCAGACAAATCAGTGTCCTTTCTCTACATAAAGGATGAACAGGCTGAGAAAGAAATTAGGGAAAGAACACCCTTCACAATAGTCACAAAAAATATAAAATACCTTTGTGTGACTCTAACTAAGGAAGTAAAAGATTTGTCTCTGAAGAAAGAAATCGAAGATCTCAGAAGATGGAAAGATCTCCCATGCTCATGGATTGGCAGGATCAATATAGTAAAAACGGCCATCTTGGTGATAGCAATCTACAGACTCAATGCAATCCCTATCAAAATTCCAACTCAATTCTTCACAGTGTTATAAAGGGCAATCTGCAAATTAATGCGGAATAAGAAAAAACCTAGGATTGCAAAAAATATTCTCAACAATAAAAGAACCTCTTTTGGAGTCACTATGCCTGACCTCAAGCTGTACTACAGAGCAATTGTGGTAAGAACTGCATGGTACTGGTACAGTGACAGACAGGTAGATCAGTGCAATAGAATTGAAGACCCAGAAATGAACCCACACACCTATGGTCACTTGATTTTTGACAAGGGGGCTAAAACTATCCAATGGAAAATAGACAGCATTTTCAACAAATGGTGCTGGCACAACTGGCAGTTATCATGTAGAAGAATGCGAATCCATCCATTTTTATCTCCTTGTACAAAGCTCAAGTCTAAGTGGATCAAGGGACTCCACAGAAAGCCAGAGACATTGAAACTTATAGAGGAGAAAGTGGGGAAAAGCCTCAAAGATAAGGGCACAGGGGAAAAAAATTCCTCAATAGAACAATGATTTGTTTTGTAAGATCAAGAATCGATAAATGGGACTTCATAAAATTTCAAAGCTTCTGTAAGTCAAAAGATACCATCAATAACATAAAAAAGCCACCAGAGATTGGGAAAGGATCTTTCCCAATCCTAAATCAGAGAGGGGGACCAATATCCAATATATACAAAGAACTCAAAATACTGGACTCTAGAAAATCAAATAACCCCTTTAAAAAATGGGGCACAGAGCTAAGCAAGGAATTCTCAACTGAGGAATGACTGAATGACTGAGAAGCACCTGAAAAAATGTTTAACATCCTTAATCATCAGGGAAATGCAAATCAAAACAACCCTCAGATTCCACCTCACATGACTAAGATAAAAAATTCAGGTGACAACAAATGCTGGCCAGGATGTGGAAAAAGAAGAACACTCCTCCATTGTTGGTGGGATTGCAAGTTGGAAATCAGTCTTGCGGTTCCTCAGAATACTGCACATAGTACTACTGGAAGATCCCGCAATACCTCTCCTGGGTATATACCCAGATGATGTTCCAACTTGTAATAAGAACATATACTCCACTATGTTCATAGCAGTCTTATTTATAATAGCCCGAACCTGGAAAGAACTCAGATATCCCTCAACAGAGGAATATATACAGAAAATGTGGTACATTTATACAATGGAGTACTAGACAGCTTTTTTTTGGGGGGGGGGAGGGGTCAAGACAGGGTTTCTCTGTATAGCTCTGGATGTCCTGGAACTCACTTTGTAGACCAGGCTGGCCTCGAACTCAAAAGTCCACCTGCCTCTGCCTCCAGAGTACTGGGATTAAAGGCATGAGCCACCAAGCCCGGCTCTAGTCAGCTATTTTTAAAAACAATGATATGCACTCACCGATAACCGGATATTAACTCAGAAACTTAGACTACCCAAGATACAATTTGCAAAACACATGAAACTCAAGAAGGAAGACCAAAGTGTGGATGCTTCATTCCTTCTTAGATTGGGAAACAAAATTCCCCTGGAAGGAGTTACAGAGACAAAATTTGGAGCTCAGAGAGAAGAAAGAACCACCCAGAGACTGCCCTACCCGGGGATCCATCCCATATATAACCACCAAACCCAGACACTATTGCATATGCCAACAAGAGTTTGCTGACAGAACCCTGATATAGCTCTCTCTTGTGAGGCTATGCCAGTGCCTGGCAAATACAGAAGTGGATGTTCACAGTCATGTATTGGATGGAGCACAAAGCCCCTAGAGGAAGTACCCAAGCAGGTAAAGGGGTCTGCAACCCTATAGGAAGATCAACAATATGAAATAACCAGTACCCCCCAGAACTGTGTCTCTAGTTGTATATGTTGAAGATGGCCCTAGTCGGCCATCAGTGGGAGGAAAGGCCCTTCTTCTTGAGAAGTTCATATGCCCCAGTACAGGGCAATGCCAGGGCCAGGAAGCGGGAGTGGGTGGATTAGGGATCATGGCGGGGGTGGGGGGAGAGGCTATATGGGACTTTAGGGATAGCATTTGAAATGTAAATGAAAAAATATCTAATAAATAATTTAAAAAGTAATTGAACTACAGAATAATTCAAAGAAATGTAAAGAAGAAAAGAAACCCAAACAAAACAGGTGGGAATTACCAGAGAGAAATACCAGCCACAGCAACCAAAGAAACTGGGAAACAATAATGTTCAAAAAGATTTTTCATAAAGATTTGAACAGAAGGCCATTAGTAAAATACATGGAAATTTCTGTTGTTCTAAAATCTACATGATAGCTAAATACTTCAATTATATTTTGAATACAGAAAAGCTGCTAAGATTAAACTATTCACTTTATTCCTGTCTCTTGACAAATATTAAACACTAAGCTCTGTTGAGCAAGAACTTATGTGATTGCTTGTCCCACAGGGAGTGACACTAGTAGGAGGCTAGCCTTGGTGGAGTATGTGTGGCCTTGTTGAGAGAAGTGTATCATAGTTGTGGCAGGTTTTGAGGTCTCCTATGCTCAAGCTAAGTCCAGTGAGGCATACACTGTCCTCTGCTGCCTCTGGATCAAGATGTAGAACTCTCAGCTACTTCTTTAGCACCTTGTCTACTTGCATGCTGCTATGTTTCCTTCCATGACTATATTAGACTCAATCTCTAAAACTGCAAGCAAGCACCAATTAAATGTTTGTTTGTTTTTTTGAATAAGAATTGTGTCATGGTCATTGTGTCTCTTCGCAGCAATAAAAACCTGACTAAGGAAATGGTTTACCCATTCCATAATTTGAAACCTAGGAAATCAATTCTACATGTGTGTGTGTGTTTCATTACAGGTACTTATTTAGAATCTGGATTATATAATCTCTCTGTCTCTCTCTGTCTCTCTCTCTGTCTCTCTCTGTCTCTCTGTCTCTCTCTGTCTCTCTCTGTCTCTCTCTCTCTCTCTCCCTCACACACACACACACACACACACACACACACACAAAAATTAGTATCTATGGATTATTTTGTAAAATTTGTTCTCCTACCGCATGGATCTCAAGAATGAAATTCAGGTTATTCAGCCTGGCAGCAAGTACCTTTGTCGAGTGTACCAGCTAGTTTTGTGTCAACTTGACACAAGCTGGAGTTATTACAGAAAAAGGATCTTCAGTTGGGGGACTGCCTCCATAAGATCCAGCAGCGGGGCATTTTCTCAATAAGTCATCAAGGCGGAAGGGCCCCTTGTGGGTGGGACCATCTCTGGGCTGGTAGTCTTGGTTGTATAAGAGAGCAGGCTGAGCAGGCCAGTGGGAACAAGCCTGTAAGTAACATCCCTCCATGGCCTCTGTATCAGCTCCTGCTTCCTGACCTGCTTAAGTTCCAGTCCTGACTTCCTTGGTGATGAACCGCAGTGTGGAAGTGTAAGCTGAATAAACTCTTTCCTCTCCAACTTGCTTCTTGGTAATGATGTTTTGTGTACGAATAGAAACCCTGACTAAGATATCGAGTAAGCTATACTGCTGGTATACACACTGTGCAGAGTAAGAAAATTCACTTCAAACAATGGCATAATTTCAACTTCATTTGGAGTTTTAAATTGGTTCACAGAGGTAGAGATGGCTCCCTGTCATCAAATTAATGATTGTGACCATGGTATGAAGAGTAACAGTAGGTTACAGTTTTACTTCAAGTCAGTCATAAGTCACAGGTTCCACCTGCTATGGACGGTGTAAATATGTCACGTGAGAACCTACCTTTAGAGTAAAGAGGCATCAGAGTATGAATAAAGAGGCCACTAAAGTAGTGGCATACATATAGATTGCTATTAATACAAGGGTTATTATTTCAGGCATTTGGATAATGTATAGCTCACATTTCATTAAAGGCAAGTTTTAAACATTGGAAAAAACACAAATGCTGACAGTCCTTAATGCCACTGCTAAAACTTTCATGGGTCCTGAAACTTAAGGAGGTTTCATTAAAAGATGAAAACAAGGAATTATTAGCTAAAGTTTTGGCATTCTTCCTATTATGGCAAAATTGTGATTTTTAAAAAGCCACTAACCTACTAGAAAGGAATAAATAAGGTTCTGAGGAAGGAGTAAATTTGCACTAAGCAATGTTTAAAAGTCACTCATAAAAGATAGCTATTCTATCACAGTCAACTATTGGATGGATCACAGGGCCCCCAATGGAGGAGCTAGAGAAAGTATCCAAGGAGCTAAAGAGATCTGTAATCCTATCGGTGGAACAACATTATGAACTAACCAGTACCCCAGAGCTCTTGACTCTAGCTGCATATGTATCAAAAGATGGCTTAGTCGGCCATCACTGGAAAGAGAGGCCCATTGATCAGGCAAACTTTATATGCCCCAGTACAGGGGAACGCCAAGGCCAAAAAATGGGAATGGGTGCGTAGGGGAGTGTGTGGGGGGGGAGGGTGTGGGGGACTTTTGGGATAGCATTGGAAATGTAATTGAGGAAAATACATAATAATAATAATAAAAAAAGATAGCTATTCTAAAAAAGGATAGCAATTACCATCTAATTCAATAAAAGAGAAACAGAAAGGAGATAGTATGATAAAAATCTCCTAACTTTAGCAGTATAAAGACACCTCTCTTTATAGAAGGTATCAAATAAATTGTAAACTCAGTTATTATAATCTGTATTCTGATTACAGAGTTGTTTTTAAGGAGTTAACATGATTAACAGTAGATTTAAGAACGTTTTCTTAAAACAAAAAACAAAAAACAAGATGCACTGGAAATGTGCAGAATTATTTTCCTGTAAGTTCAAACCACAGATTGACTTGGTAAGTAAGAAAATATGCTTTTGACTTGGGGCGGGGGGCACAAAAGCTCAGGGAGTTTAAGAAGTTAGAAATGTAAGGTTATAGGTATGAAGGAGGGAAAACAAGAACAGCTAGGTGTTCTGAATCTGTTTATGCAGTCAGGGAATTCTCATTCTGCAGACTGGGAAGATTAGATTAGATCTGATTAGAACACTTCCTGAAGTGCTTGCTGAAGAGTTCTGTTGGCAAACTGCCTAAATAATATCCTTCCTTCCATTTCTTTCACAAGAAATTTCAAAACAAAAGTAAGTGATGGGGAACAGGAAGAATGTTGAAAGTATACATAATACTGTTAAGAACAGACCCAAAATAAGAGGTTCTTTATAAATGCATATTAGGACAATTCAATAGTAGTTAATACATGAGCAAAATCTTGTAATTAATGAGAAAAAATTATAATCAATGAGATAAGCCAAATTAATGTAAGGATACAAGAAGTTATATGGCAAGCATTCTGAGTCAGTGAATTCCATTTTAAAATCCTATTAAGTATTGATACCGAAAAAAGACCTGATACAAAGATCAGACTGTAATAGATTCTACTCTGTTTGAGAGGTAAGAAATGTTAAAGGACATTGAAAATTCTTTTTATCATGTAAGATCCCTGCCTGTTTTTGTTTCTATTGTTCTTTTTCAAGCCCTGTGCTTGATACTACCTCAACGGCATCTAAGCTGTTCCCTTTGAAGACTTGCTTCCAGGATATTTCAGAGCAGGTAGCTCACTTGGTTCAGCTTTTCAGACTGTTCCAATCATGGCATCATTTAAGCCTGCACTTTCTCAGCATACAGAGACAGGACAATAAATGCTACAGCTAGCTTTCTTAAGACTGGCCAATTTTCTAATTTATTGCTCCCTGAAAAAGGAATTTTTTACACCAATTCAGCAGGAAGCAGTTGTAAGAAGGCCATTGTTCCCAGGCCTTTAAGTTGGAGTGGATGGTTTTGGTCATTTTATGAATTATAGATATGGTATTATTTTAAGGGATTATTACAAAAAAATTATGGTCTTGGGCAGGGAGGAAAAAAATAGAGAGCTTAGACTCCAGGATATCACTCTCTCTCTCTCTCTCTCTCTCTCTCTCTCTCTCTCTCTCTCTCTCTCTCTTTCTCTCTCTCTCTCTCTCTCTCTCTCTCTCTCTCTCTCCCTCTCTCCATCCATCTACCCACCCCCACCCACTTTCTCTTCCTCTGTCCCTCTGTCCCTCTGTCCGTCCGTCTGTCTGTCTGCCTGCCTGCCTGCCAGCCTTCCTGCCGGCCTTCCTTCCCTTGGTAAGGAAAGGCAGGGATATAAAAATGTTAAAATAAATTAGACAAATAGGGTTAGGTTTACTCTTAAACCAAAAACAATTTTATAGCCATAATCTTACATTGGTACAGAATTTCGTACACTGATAAAGGTTTACAGTTTTCATTTGTATATTGATACAAAATTTAAGATTACTTTTGTTACAACATAATATATGTATGTTTCAACTTTTATATAGGCATTGTGCCTATGCAACTCATGTAAAAATACAAGGTTTAGTTCCAGTCCCTTTAATGGCAGTGATTACAATCTGTTTAGGATAATTAAGTAATACAAATTAACAGTTAGTCAATCAAACTCATGGTCCATCTCCCCACCTGGCAGCTTCCTCCTGCCTTCCAGTTCTTCTTCCTTCTTCTCCTCTCCTCTCTCAAAACCCACCCACCTTCTAGTAATTGGCTATAGCCAATTTTATTAAACCAATAGTTTTAAATTAAGGAACAAAGTTTGCAAAGCGAAAGCTTGTAAATGAGAGAATTCACTTGTAGGCCTGGACCTCCAGGTTTAGAATTTAGCATTACAATACATAGCAATAAACCAAACCTCAAGAGCATTCAAAATACATATCCTTATAGCCACTGGTAAATGTAGCTCTCATCCCTCATCAAAGAGCCCTGTCCCAAACAGAGACCTTCAAAGAAACCCATAATTGTATAAAATGTAAAAAAAAATCCCTGGGGGAGAAGCCCATTCCCAACCCCTTACATCATTAATTTACTCAATCCCTTACAGCATACAGCTGAGGCTCAGAAAGACTGTAAGAACATGGTACCTAGGAATGTCTTCTATGAGACATCATTCATTCATATTCTCTCTCTCTCTCTCTCTCTAGATCTTATGAGGTCCCATCCATACACGAAGAGACATAGGTGATTAATGGCTGCTAAGAAAGTCTTCTCCAAGATCCACTTGGACTTGAACTTTATGCAAAGTGACAAATATGGACTTATTTCCATTTTTCTACATACTGACTGCCAGTTAGACTAGCACCATTTATTGAAGGTGCTTTCTTTTTTCCATTGTATATTTTGGCTTCTTTGTCAAAGATCAAGTGTCCATATGTATCTTCAATTCTACTTCATTGATCGACTTGTCTGTCTCTGTACCAATACCATCTAGTTTTTATCACTATTGCTCTGTAGTACAATTTGATGTCACAGATGGTGACTTCCCTGGAAGTTCTTTTATTGTTAAGAACTGTTTTTGCTATCCTGGGTTTTTGTTTTACCATGTGAAACTGAGAATTGCTCTTTCCATGTCTGTAAAGAATTGTGTTGGAATTTTGATGGGGATTGCATTGAATCTGTAGATTGCTTTTGGTAGGATGGCCATTTTTACCATGTTAATTCTACTAATCCATAAGCATGGGAGATTTCTCCTATTTCCAAGGTCATACAGCTCTTTCACTTGTTTGGTTAGAGTTACCCCAATATATTTTATATTATTTGTGACTATTGTGAAGGCTGTTGTTTCCATATTTTCTTTCTCAAATCTTTTATCATTTAATGAGCTTCCATTTAACCCCAAGTGGCCAACCCTAACACTAAATGGACTTGGACTTAGAAGGCTGTATTTATAAATACATATGTGCATATGTGTGTATGTGTCTGTTCAGACATACACACATATGCACATACAAATGTATATATTTATACATATACACACATACACATGTAATAACCAATAACAAATAACAATAAAGGAGGAAATTTAAGTTGGAATGTGTGAGGTTGAAATGGAATAAAATCAGTACTCATGAAATTCTCAAAAACTAATAATGTTTAAAATATTATAATAATAATGTTTATTAATATTAAATAATAACGTTTAAAATATGATACAAGTTCAATTATGTATAAATGCTTAAACATCATAAGTTTTTTAAAGTACTCTGTATGGGAGCATTATAGAATTTCCCATTCCTTTTCATATTGCTTCTGCGTATTATTTCAAAGAAAACTTCATATGAGTATAGACTGAAGAATAGACCACTTAAAGGTACTTGAAATTAATTTTCAGAATGAGTGATTAAAAATGTAACCATAACAAAGATACACTTACCATCACAGGAAAGGGAAATATAACTTCCTAAGTCATCAGACATATGTCGGATCACATTTCTACCCATCTGAATACCAAGGAAGATCCAGTAATCTACTGCTGCACCAAGAATTCCAGTCAGTAAGTAAGATAGTTCATGTTTGAAGACCTAGCATCAAGATGGGAAAATATTATTGAAACATTAAAAATACAAAATTTTTCTATTATTAATGCTTACTTTTACAACCATTTTGAGAGTTCAATGACTAAAAATATAGGGTACGTTAGCAATGGAAAAATACTAACAAATTACCTCTTTCTCCATCTACCCTATGTCTCTCATTACATACACCACAATGCTGGAAATCTGTCATCTGAAATGACTAGGACTCTTAAGTGTTTCAGGTTCCAGATTTTTTTTTTAAGTTTCAAGTTACCTATAAATAGAAAATGACACTCTAGGAATGGTATGCAAATCCAAATATGGGACTTATTTGTTCATATATACATTCTGTAAATATTGTAGAGGTAATTTCACCTGTTCTGAGACCCATTTATGAGGACAGCTATGAAAGACTCCAATTGTGAAATCATGATGGCCAATAACTTTTGGATTTGTGGGCATTTAGTGTTCAGTCAACCTTCATATAAAAAAATGTTTAATAAATCCAAGGTTTCTAACTTTTAACCATAGCTTATAACAATAGAAAATTTGATCTGAAGCTATCAGGTCTTTTATTCAGGCACTATTTATATTAAAATCATGAGAAAATCCCAGGCTTCTGTGAATATTATTTAGCAGTAATATATATATATATATATATATATATATACACTTATAGTAAAAAGGACAGAATTGTTATTTTGACAAACCAAATACAGACTTATTTGTATTTCTAAAAATTTTAATTACCATTATTGTATGTGCAAAATAGTGTGTATGTGTGCATTCCACTGTACAAAAGTAGGTATCAGTGGATAACTTTGTATACTCAGTTCTCTCCTTCCACTAAGGATTTCAAGGACTGAACTTAGGAATTCAGAATTGTGAGGCAAGTAACATTACCCATTGAGCCATTGCTAGAGTCATTTTCACTAAAATAATCACCAAGTCTGTTATAAAAAAATAGACTAATCTAAGTTCTATTGAGTTATAATAAAATAAACTAATTTGGAAATAGAGAACAAGTTTGAAAGTATGAAAATCTTTTTCATATTGCCACTTTTATACTAAATATTAAATTCCTATAAAACTATGACATGGCATTTAAAACCTTATGGTATGTTTTAACATATTTTATTTAGAAAAGTCAATATGGGCTATAAGGATAAAGATGTGAGAAAATATTATTTTAAAAACTTAAAAAAAGATTTATTTTATGCATGCAAGTGCTCCATTTTCATGTACATCAGAAGATGGAATCATTCAGTTAAAGATGGTTGTGAGCCACTATGTGGTTGCTGGGAATTGAACTCAGGACCTCTGTAAGAGAAGCCAGGGGTCTGAACCACTGAGCCATCTCTCTAGGCCCTTAAAAATATTTTAATATACTTTTCAGAAATGACATTAAACTAGTTGAAATACCTATATTATTGTTGCTTGTTTTCTACACACGTTGCATGTGTGAAAGTATCACTAAGTAACAGATAAGGCACAGAAATACTTTTTTTTTTCAATGTTACATTTGAATAGCTAATAACTGCTGGGTTTAGTCATCACATTATGCCTAATGAGTTAGTGCCCTATGCATTTTGAACCCTCAGTGAATCATGGAATTAGTTCTCCTGCTCTTCCAAACAAATTTCTTGTAAGTATAGAAGGTATTTTATTAGGAAATCATTTCTTAGCTTACATGGACACCAACCAAGGCACAAAAGATTTCACAGAACATGTGGGAGTGGCCAAATTATGTCTGATTTGACTTGAGGCCCACTCCACAAGAGGAAGCCCATGCCCAACACTGTTTGGGTGACCAGGAATCAGAGACTAGAAAGCACAGGGACCTATGCTAGTACCAAACTGGACTGATCTAAAAACATGAAACAAACAAACAAAAACCCCAAACAAGCCAAAAACAAAAAAACCTAAAACCAATAAAAAGAAAACAAACAAACAAACAAAAACAAACTAACAAAAATACAATAATGTGATTCCTAATTATAGCCATGGATCATCTAGTCATCATCAGAGGCTTTCTCTAATAGCAGATGGGAGCAGATACTATAGACTCACAGCCAGACATTATGCAAAGTCTAAATTTGAGGTCTGAATTAGGTGCCCCTACTAGGAGCTCAGAGAATGCCATGGAAGAGGGGACAGAAAGATTGTAGGAATAAGAAAGGTCAGAGGACAGTAGGGGCACAAGGCCCAGTGAATCAACTGAGCAAAGCTTGTGAGCACAGGCTCCCAGAGATAAGTGGCAAGCACAGGGCATGAATGGATCATCACCAGATCCTCTGCATATTATGCTGAGCACTTCTGGTGGACTCCCATGGGAGTGGGTGGCTCACTGACTCTTGTCTACTCTTGGGACTCTTTTCCTTCTGTTGGGTTGCCTGGTCTAGCCTCAGTGTGAAGGCGAATCTTAATGTATTTTGTTTTGTCATGTTTTGATTCCTGTCTCTTGGAGGCCTGCTCTTTTCTAATGGTAGACATAGGGAAAGTAGTCCAGGAGACAGGGTTTGGTAAGGGGTCCTGGGAGGAGTAGAGGGAAGGGAAACTGTGTTTGGGATGTATGGCAGCAGAGAGAATATTTTCAATTAAAAAAAATTGAACCAGAAAGTATAATTGCATTTTATAAAATTATGCACATATATTAAATACATTAGGACAAGGAAGACATATTTATAAATATACACATATGACTCTGGAACACCAAAGAAATGAATGTTATAGAACAATGTGTCTAAGAAAAAGAAGTTATAGAGTTAAAAAGCCATTGGAAATTAAGAATTCTATTTCTGGTTTGCTGTGCAAAACCAGAGAAACGAATGGTCAAGTGGTACATAATCTGTGTTGTCAAACAGCGACACAGAGGGAAATCCCAGAGTCAAGATCAATAGCAGGTATGAAGATGTGGTGTCTACGATACCATGGGGAGATTCACTGCATGCATATTAATCTAGGAGAAAGATCCTGAAGCACTTGACTGAAGAGACTTTGAACTGCATGGTTAATTAAAGCAATCAAAGCACTTCTGATATAATTTGAGGTTAGAATAAATAGGTGGCTTGATCCTGTCAGGTCAGAATTCATGCATGCAAACTTCTTCCCATCTGGACTCAGATGCTTGCTTAAATCTTACAGTTATAGCTGTGTGGTATGGGAAGTTAGCAGCTAGCATGGCTATAACAGCAGCAGCAACATAACCCTTTGCATGACTTGAGGGACTACAGGATTAATGCCAATCTTTTGAAATGTTGCAGAAAAACAATTCTATTCTTTGTAAAGCTGATATACAGATGTGACTCTGAACATTTAGTTCTTTTATATCATTCAAGTTAGCAAAAGGATATGATATTGGTCATGTCCATAAGATGTTACTTCAACCACAATGATTTCTTGAATACTAGTAATGGTAATACTAAGGTGAGAAGTGAAAAATCAGTGTATTCTGATATGTAAAAATATGTCTCAAGTACAGTAATTCAGAGTCATATGAGCCCCCAGATTCTAAACCTGTTCAGCAAAAAATAGTCTACATAGGTAAGCTCTTATAGAAATCAGAATCTAGCACTCTATCAATAATAATAAAAAAAACCCAACTAGTTGAGGCTTTAATTTTACATAAATCAAAATATACCTGTATCTCAATTTAAAGTTAGTATTTTTTTAATTATTTTTATTGATATGAGTGTCTGCCTGCATGTATATAAGTGCACCATGTACATGCTTGGTGCCTGTGGAGGTCAGAAGAGGGCAGAAGGAGGACAGGAGATCCCCTGTGATTAGAGTTATAGATGGCTCTGAGTCCATGGGGCTATTGGGAATTGAACCTGAGTACTTGGCAAAGGTAGCTAGTATAACTGATGACTTAACCCTCCAGTCTTAAAATTAATATTTATTAATGTAAAATTTACCTTGACACTAGTAGATATGGATAAAGGTCTCTTGCACTGAGTTTGAGGAATGATTTCTGTAATTATTTTACTGTGTGTCAGCTAAATATGGTTATTTTGTATCCATGATGTTAAAAATCTATACAAATTGACACTTTAAAATCTGAACTTGGGTTCTTTCATATTTTTTTCCTTTTCTTTTCTTTTTTTAAAAAGAATTATTTATTTATTTTATGTTTATAAGTACACTGTAGCTGTCTTCAGAAACACCAGAAGAGGGCATTAGATGGTTGTGAGCCACCATGTGGTTGCTGAGAATTAAACTCAGGACCTCTGGTAGAGCAATCAGTGCTCTTAACCACTGAGCCATCTCTCCAGCCCACCATACTATTTTCTTAACTAGCGTATTCATACAGCAACAGGGCAAAGACCAAACAGTGCAGTGTAAAAACAATGCAACTTAAAGCATTTTAAATTACGTCTATTTAATGCTTTTTGTGTGTAGAGAGAGGGCAAAGGCATGCCGTAGAAAATGTGGTGTTGCTAGAGGACAACTTCCAAGAGTTGATTCTCTTTCCACCATTTAGGTACTGGAGATGGAACTCAGGTCATAGCTTGTTGGTAAATGCCTCTACCTGCTGAATCATCTTCCTGATGATTCAGTGCTACTGTTTTCTGGAATATGTATGCTTTGGAAATGGATTGAATTTCATTAGAAGGAGGAGTAAAACAGTCATAGGAGGCAGATGGAGGGAGGTAGGTGGCTTCTACCCTCTCAGAGATGGAGGGAGGGGCCACGTGAGGGGATGACTTGGAGTCGGTGGGGGTGAGGCAGTGATCAGGATATAAGAGAATAAATTAAAAAAAAAAAAGAAAGAAAACATTAAGTAAACTATCAAAGGGGGAAAAAGGCTAGTTTGGATTATTGACATGTTTGTAAAAGCTAAAAAAGAGAATGTGAATTACCTCAAGAACCAGAAAAGAAACAAAGGCATGATTTGCATTATACATACATACACTCTTAGAATGCCTTTCTAATATATATAATTCTATTACTATACATTCTGTCAATATAATTCTCCTTTATCTCTTATTATAAGCAATCTGTTTATTAGCCTTAACAATCTACCAAAGCCGATTAGTCTGTAACAAAGAACAAACTACCAACTGGGCCTTTGGCTCTGACTCCTACTGCGATTTGTGACAAACTACTTTGCTGAAAAGATGCAAGCAGAATGCATACAGGATGCCTCTTCCTGTTTTACACTCTGGTATTAGAAACATGAGAAAGCCTGTTGCAATAAACTTGGCATCTAATGAAGGCTCGCCCTAGCAGGCTAGGATGCTGTCAGTAAGTTATTTAAACTTTAACTACAAATTAGTTATCTCTAAATACAAAATAAAATCCATTTCTACATATAATTGTAGGGTTATACTTCAATAACACTTAAGGACACTGCAAAGAAAAGTGGGACTAACTAACTAACCTCCAAAGCTTTAGAAAAGCTTTGCACACCCTCCCTAACCTTGACTTGGCTTACCTCTGCTCTCTACCAAGGAAAGCCCAAAGCTTTCTCAGATTAGTGACAATGAAATTCACTACCATTGTGTCACTCTGCAATACTTGCTGACTGACATTGTGACAAAACAATATTAGCATAAACTGAGGACTTCTGTTTAGCTAATGACTTAAATTGAATGCTTCAACTCAGCAAATTAAGAAACAAATGCTTTATAGTACAGAAAATGATGTCTGTGAATATGCACAGAAATCCTGAAACTGGAAATTGCTAAAGAATATTTAATTAAGTGTAAGAACGAATTCTAACTGAAGGGTATTACAATAAAAAATAAGTTGGCGAGTTCAAGAAATTTAAATGTTAAATACTAATGTGTAAAATTTAATTTAAAATTTTTATTTTTATATTAGGAGTTATACTACAATTTGCTGCAGATTGCTTCTCAAATATGTTGCGTTTACTTTATAAATCGGAACAAAACCTTTGAGCAAGTATGTATAAATTGATTTCTATTTTCTTATATGTTTGCTGAGTAATTTCTTATCTAGAGTTGGCTGGTGATTTAGTAAAACTGTGAAAAAAAGTTTTGTTGTTTTCAGTATTAGATGAACAATATCACTTAGGTAATCAAAGGAATATTCTATAAGGAATAATTGCTATCCAATGTTATTATACTGAATAAAAAGTAAAGCAAAAGGCAAACAATAATTTATAAGAATAAGGTTAGGATTATAAATGCTTACTAAATTGTCAGTAAGGTGTAGACAACTCTATCTGCTTTAGAAGTTTACATTGCCAGGCATTTGCATGGTTGCACATCTTTAATATCAGATACTTGGGGCCAGTCACATGGCTTAGTGGATAGCCAGGCATCTGCCACCCAGCCTAACAACCTGACACCATCCCCATTTATCTACAAAGGACAAAGGGAAAACAGACTTCTGCAAGTTACCCTCAAACTTCCATTTGTATGCCATGGCATGTGCACACCCATATACATGTATACAATATAAATAAAATGCAGTTAATAAAAAACAGCTCTAGTCACACAATAGGGTTACTTGGTAATCACAAAATGTAGCTATACCTAGGAGCAATTTTACTTTTTCGGGTTGTTTTAAACAGGGTATTGGGGAACTCTGTCCTCTCGGCATGACATGGTATCTGCCATCTTGAGATCTGAGCAGCTATACACCCTGAACAAAGACCCTCCCACGGCTGCACACATTACCGTAATCTTACAGAGGAAAGAAAGGTGTCCACAAGGCAGTATCACTGCTATCCAAGCTGCACCTCCCCAGGATTTCTAAACAGGTCCTAGTTGTGTGACAGGTGGGGGAGCTTTTCTTCCAGGCTGTTTTAGTAAGCTTCCTATACTCCAGTAGGTAACTCCTCACTCACAGTCCTGTATATATCCCCAGGTAAACTCATGAGTTCATCAAGATAGACTTGTGTGAAACAGTTACCTTAACTTGAAGTTGGTACCGTATCTGGGGTGGCATCTGATCATGATCTCCCCAGGGAATTTAACACAGTAGTGTCTTCTATAGTGTCAGCTCAGGCTGACTTTTCATACAACTGATGACAACTTGAATTCCTGATTTTCCTGTTTCTACCTCCTAAGTGGGATTCGGATATATGTCATTAAGCCTAGCTTAAAATTATTCTTTTATTTTTAAAATTCAGTGATTGTGTTGAAGGAAACCTTGGGGATTTTGATAAACAGTTTTAGAAAACTAACAATGTCAGCTGAAATACACAAAACATTTTTTGAAGTAAACATTAAGTTATGAGAAATGTTATGTCAAGATACCCAAACATTTGATAAAAAACAAGGAAGACTTAAAAACAACCTTTGTCCTGAACAATTTTCTCATCCTAAATGATGGGTAAAGATAAAGATTTCTGTAAGTAAAGGGAAACTGGTGAAAAAGGCCATACGCAGAGGCTCAATTTATCCCAGGCCAAGTTTCTGAGAGTGTGTGAGTGACAGATGTTGCAGATACATGAGTGTTTTACGAGTGGGACTCAGAGTCACTCAGATATGGACACAGGGTCGGGAAATCCTTCACTGGCACTTGGCAGCAGAAGTAAGGAGTACTCTCTCTGTAAAAAAGGTATTTTGGGTTTTAACAAGCTGTTTCTACAAATAGTTATTAAAATAGAAATTAAACATTGTAAATGGTAACTAGTACAGAAGAGAAAATAAAAGACTACAACGGAAAAACACACAACAGAAGACCAAGGAAATAAAGGAAGAACAAAATGGGCTTCACACATGGAAATAACAAAGTTGGTAAAGATATAAAATAATTATTATTGAAATGTTCAAAGGAAAAAAGTGAGACTTTTTTTGTGAAATAAAAAATATAAAAAACATGTCCAGGCAGGAATATAAAAGGTCTGCAACTATGAAGTAAACTTAAAATGAAGTCAAAATGTTTAGCAGCATTCTAGACACAGCTGAGAAGACTTAGTAACCTAAATTTTGATGAAAGCAGAATGTTATTGTGAAAATATAGAAAAGCACCCCCTGAACCCTCTGCAAAAATGCAAAACAGAAATAAGGAGTGTACAAACTTAAATAATAGTTAATAAACAGAACTGAGGAATTATTTAAAAGAAACTGGAGACTACACAGGATTTCATTCTTTAAGAATCAGTTTGCTCCAGGTAGAAGTCCTTAATGAGGTAAAACAAAAATCCCTTAAAGAATTACAGGAAAACAAAAACAAAACCAATCAAGATCTAAAAATGAAAGTAGAAACAATAAAGAAAACCCAAAGGGAGACAACTCTGGAGATAGAAACACTAGGAAAGAAATCAGGAACCATAGATGGAAGCATCAGCAACAGAATAGAAGAAATAGAAGAGAGAATACCAGATGCAGAGAATTCCATAGAGAACATGGACACAATAATCAAACAAAATGCAAAAAGATCCTAACTCAAAACACCCAGGAAATCCAGGACACAATGAGAAGACCAAACCTACAGATAATAGGAGTAGATGGGAATGAAGATTTTAAACTTAAAGAGCCAGTAAATATCTTCAACAAAATTAGAGAAGAAAATTTCTCTAACCTAAAGAAAGAGATGCCCATGAACACACAAGGAACCTACAAAACTCTAAGTATACTGGACAAGAAAAGAAATTCATCCCGACACATAATAATCAAAACAGAAAATGCACTAAATAATGACAGAATATTAAAAGCAGTAAGGGAAAAGGGTCAAGTAACATATAAAGGCAGACCTATTGGAATTACACCAGATCTCACCAGAGACTATGAAAGCCAGAAGATCCTGGACAGATGTTATAAAGAGACCGTAAGAGAGCACAAATGCCAGCCCAGGCTACTATACCCAGCAAAACTCTCAATTACCATAGATGGAGAAACCAAGGTATGCCAAGACAAAACCAAATTCACACAAATTCTTTCCATGAATTCAGTCCATCAAAGGATAATAAAGGGAAAACTCCAACACAAGGACGAAAATTATGCCCTAGAAAAAGCAAGAAGGTAATACTTTAACAAACCTAAAAGACAGCCACAAGAAGAGAAGCCCAATTCTAACAACAAAAACAACAGGAAAGAACAATTACTTCTCCTTAATATCTCTTAATATCAATGGGCTCAATTCCCCAATAAAAAGACATAGACTAACAAACTGGCTATACAAACAGGACCCGACTTTTTGCTGCTTACAGGAAACCCATCTCAGGGAAAAAGACAGACACTACCTCAGAGTGAAAGGCTGGAAAACAATTTTCCAAGCAAATGGTCTGAAGAAACAAGCTGGAGTAGCCATTTTAATATCGACTAAAATCGATTTCCAACCCAAAGTTAGCAAAAAAGACAAGGACAGGAACTTCATACTCATCAAAGGTAAAATCTTCAAAGATGAACTCTCAATTCTGAATATCTACGCTCCAAATGCAAGGGCATCCACATTCATTAATGAAACTTTAGTAAGGCTCAAAGCACACATTGCACTGCACACAATAATAGTGGGAGACTTTAACACCCCACTCTCATCATTGGACCGATGTTGGGAACAGAAACTAAACAGTGAAAAATTGAAACTAACAGAAGGTATGAAACAAATGGAATAAACATATAACTACAGAACATTTTATCCTAAAACAAAAGGATTTACCTTATTCTCAGCACCTCATGGTCCCTTCTCCAAAACTGACCATATAATCAGTCATAAAACAGGCCTCAACAGATACAAAAATATTGAAATTGTCCCATGCATCCTATCAGATCACCATGGACTAAGGCTGATCTTCAATAACAACATAAATAATAGAAAGCCAACATTCGCACGGAAGCTGAAGAACTCTCTACTCAATGATACCTTGGGTCAAGGAAGGAATAAAGAAAGAAATTAAAGACTTTTTAGAGTTTAATGAAAACGAAGCCACATGACAAAACCAAATTTACACAACACCTTTCCACAAATCCAGCCCTACAAAGGATCATAGATGGGAAACTAACCAAAGAAGGGAAAAGTACACCCTAGAAAAAGCAAGAAACTAATCTTCTTTCAACAAACCCAAAAGAAGATAGCTGCATACACATAATTCCATCTCTAACAACAAAAATAACAGGAAGCAACACTTTTCCTTAATATCTCTTAACATCAATGGATGCAATTCCCCAATAAAATGACATCGACTAACAAACTGGTTACATAAACAGGACACAGCATTTTGCTACATACAGGAAACACACCTCAGTGTCAAAGGCAGACACTACCTCGGAGTAAAGGGCTGGAAAAAAATTTCCCAAGCAAACAGTCCCAAAAAACAAGCTGGAGTGGCCATTGTTTTTTTTTTTTTTTATTAGATATTTTCTTAATTTATATTTCCAACATTATCCTCTGAAAACACCCTATGCCCTTCCCTCCCAAACACCCTCCCCCCCAACAACTTATCAACTCCAGCTTCCTGGCTCTGGCATTCCACTACACTGGGGCATAGAACATTCACAGGACCAAGGACCTACAAGGCCATCCTCTGCAACATATAAAGCTAGAGCAAAGAGTCCCTTCATGTGTATGCTTTGCTTGGGGGTTTTTAGTCCCTGGGAGCCCTGGGAGCCCTGGGGGTACTGGTTGGTTCATATTTTTGTTCCTCCTATGGGGCTGCAAACACCTTCAGCTCCTTGGATTCTTTCTCCAGGTCCTCCACTGGGGACCCTGTGCTGAGTCCAGTAGATGGCTGAGAGCATTCACCTCTGTATTTGTCAGGTACTGGTAGAACGCCTCAGAAGACAGCTATATTAGGCTACTGTCAGCAATTACTTGTTGGCATCCACAATAGTGTCTGGGTTTGGAAACTGTATATGGGATGGATCCCCAGGTGGGGCTGCTCTCGATGGCCTTTCCTCCAATCTCTGCTCTACACTTTGTCTGCATGAAGTAGCTATTGTAATTTCGAATAAAATTGAGTTTCAACCAAAAGTTATCAAAAAAGATAAGGAAGGGCACTTTATACACATCAAAGGAAAAATCTACCAAGATGAACTCTCAATTCTGAACATCTATGCTGCAAATGCAAGGGTACCCACATTTGTATAAGAAACTTTACTAAAGCTTAAAGCACACATTGCACCTCACACAATAATAGTGGGAGACTTCAACAACCCACTCATGGCAATGGACAGATCATGGAAACAGAAACTAAACAGAGATGCAGTGAAACTAATAGAAGTTATGGACCAAATGGATTTAACAGGTATCTATGGGACCTTTCATCCTAAAACAAAAGGATATACCTTCTTCTCAGCACCTCATGGTACCTTCTCCAAAATTGACCATATAATCAGTCCTAAAACAAGCCTCAACAGATACAAGATTGAAATAATCCCATGCATCTTAGTAGATCACCATGGACTAAGGCTGGTCTTCAATAACAACTAAAATAACAGATAACCCACATACATACACCTGGAAGCTGAACAACTCTCTACTCAATGATAACTTGGATAAGGACTCATAATATCATCAGAACGATAGTCCTTCTAGGATATATTAAGTAACAAATATGAGAAAATGCATAATACTGTGAACAAGAGCAGCTAGGATAAAATAAGTGATAAGCATAAAAATATCATATATTTTAAAATTTTCGTAATGTTTAATGAATAGATTCAACGTTTTAAAGAATTTCTATGATTTGCTCACAAGTTGCCACTTTATAATATTTTCATTTCTCACTTAGTTTATAGTTTTATTCATTACAAGGACATATTTATATTACAAATATAAACTTTTCTCTGTATATTTTATTGCCATATATTTTCATGTATATGCCTACTTTTAAATGATACAGTTCAACTAAAAGCAGTGGAGTAGTAGACGATTGAGTTTTTGATGATATGTTTTTCCTTAATGTCCTTTACCATATCTTTCAATCTTAAATTCATTTATACTTGTTTTAAGACACAGTTTAATATTTTCTTAATGTTCCAGGACATTCTGAAAATAGATAATGCACTCTAATCAATGTATTATAAATTTCAATGCCAGGTAAAAAGTAATTCCAAAGAAATGTTTCAGCAACTATCAATATCTAATAAGTTTTAAACACGACTTAAACTTTTTCTGGTACACTCCAAAACAGCATGGTCTACTTTTTCGACGCACCATTTTCATAAAAAAAAAAAAAAAAGAGGAATGTATGTAGAATAACTAAATATAGACTTTAAAAAATTGGTCAAATAACTGTTCCTGAATAATATGTGTAAATGAGAGATTATGAAAAATCTTCCCCCTTGTTGGGCCTAACTCAGCCAAAAATCTAAGGCCTAATGGAAAGACCTGAGTCTCCCTCACTTCCATACTAGAGTGACTCAGCATAACCTGCTTAACCATTGCCTAGCTACTGCTAATGCTGATGTAGAATAACTTCATTGGCCCCATACCCTCTGTCCTTCCCAGCTTCCTATGTCACCTCACCCCACCAAAAAACCCCACCTCCTCCCTCAACCCTATATAAGCAAGAGGCTGATTTAATAAAATGAATTCCTGCTTTGACAAGACTCCCAGCCCAGTGTGTTTCTTTTGGGCCATCAATATTCTTCATTCTGCTCAACCTCATGACAGAACCAGCTGGACTGGGTTCTATCCTCTCCCCTGGACCTGCCAGCAAAGATTTGACACTCCCTAAGGAAGGATTGTAAAAGTACATACACTATGTAGCACAAAGCAATATACTTGGGCTCAAATTTTTTGAAGAAATTCAAACTATAAAAGAAATAGAAAAAAGATACTCTAGTTCAAAGACAAAAATCTACCAGTATTTGCTCCTAGGACTTCTTCTAGTATACACACCCAAGATTTCAAAATATACAGTTTCCCAAAAGTATGGATGTTCAATATTGTTGTTTGTATACATTGTGTGAAAGCATATATCTGTGTATTCAATATTAATTCTGTACCAGCTGACAGCTAAATGATGGCAGGATCCTGGTATTGTTCCTTCCTTTCTTACCTAAGGCAATGTAGATGTGTATGTGACTGGTTTTTTATTTATTTATTTATTTATTTGGTATTTTCCTCGTTTACATTTTCAATGCTATCCCAAAAGTCCCCCATACCCACCCACCCCTAATCCCCTACCCACCCACTCCCCCTTTTTGGCCCTGGGGTTCCCCTGTACTGGGGCATATAAAGTTTGCAAGTCCAATGGGCCTCTCTTTGCAGTGATGGCCGACTAGGCCATCTTTTGATACATATGCAGCTAGAGACAAGAGCTCCGGGGTACTGGTTAGTTCATATTGTTGTTCCACCTATAGGGTTGCAGTTCCCTTTAGCTCCTTGGGTAATTTCTCTAGCTCCTGAATTGGGGGCCGTGTGATCCATCCAATTGCTGACTGTGAGCATCCACTTCTGTGTTTGCTAGGCCCCGGCATAGTCTCACAAGAGACAGATATATTTCCTTTCAGCAAAATCTTGCTAGTGTATGCAATGGTGTCAGCGTTTGGAAGCTGATTATGGGATGGATCCCTGCATATGGCAATCACTAGATGGTCCATCCTTTCGTCACAGCTCCAAATTTTATCTCTGTAACTCCTTCCATGGGTGTTTTGTTTCCATTTCTAAGTAGGGGCAAAGTGTCCACACTTTGGTCTTCGTTCTTCTTGAATTTCATGCGTTTAGCAAATTGTATCTTATATCTTGGGTATCCTAAGTTTCTGGGCTAATATCCACTTATCAGTGAGTATTGGTTTTAATAAAAGGGATGACAGCCTATGGCTGGGCAGGAGGTGGAGGGTGGAATTTCTAGGGAGAGAGAGAGAGAGATACTGAGAGAATATGTTTAACAGAGGAAATGAAGTTGAATGGAGAGACCAGACCAGAGCAGAGAGGTAGAACTAGGTATGTGGTTGAATGTAGGCTAGTTAGTCAGGCTAAGTTAGAGCATCGGCAAGACTGCCATAGAAAAAAATATTTAAAAACCGTGTGTCTAAACAGGCTGAAAAGAAATTAGGGAAACAACACCCTTCATGATAGGCTCAAGCAATGTGAAATATCTTGATGTGACTCTAACCAAGCAAAAGATCTGTATGAGACGAACTTTAGTCTCTGAAGAAAGAAATCAATGAAGATCTCAGAAGATGGAAAGATCTCCCATGCTCATGGATTGGCAGGATTAACATGGTAAAAATGGCTATCTTGTCGAAAGCAATCTACAGATTCAATGCAATCCCCACCAAAACTCCAACTCAATTCTTTACCAAGTTAGAAAGGGCAATTTGGAAATTCATCTGGAATAACAAAAAACCTAAGATAGCAAAAACTATTCTCAACAATAAAAGAACCTCTGATGGAATCACCATGCCTGACCTCAAGCTGTACTACAGAGGAATTGTGGTAAAAACTGCATGGTACTGGTACAGCAACAGACAGGTAGATCAATAGAATAGAACTGAAGACCCGGAAATGAACCCACACACCCAATGTCACTTGATCTTTGACAGAGGAGCTAAAACCATCCAGTGGGGAAAAAAAATAGCATTTTCAACAAATGGTGCTGGCTCAAATAGCAGTTAGCATGTAGAAGAATGTGAATTGATCCATTCTTATCTCCTTGTACAAAGCTCAAGTCTAAGTGGATCAAGGAACTCCACATAAAACCAGAGACACTGAAACTTATAAAGGAGAAAGTAGGGAAGAGCCTCGAAGATATGGGCTCAAGAGAAAAATTCATTAATAGAACAGCAATGGCTTGTGTTGTAAGATCAAGAATAGACAAATAGGACTTCATAAAATTGCAAAGCTTCTATAAGGTAAAGGACACTGTCAATAAGACAAAATGGCAACCAAATGATTGAGAGAAGATCTTTACCAATGCTAAATCAGATGGGGTGCTAATATCAATATATATAAATACCTCAAGAAGTTGGACTCTAGAAAAAGAAGTAATCGTATTAAAAAAATGGGGCACAGAGCTAAACAAAGAATTCTCAACTGAAATACCAAATGGATGAGAAGCACCTGAAAAAATGTTCAACATCCTTAATCATCAGGGAAATGCAAATCCAAGCAACCCTGAGATTCCACCTCACACCAGTCAGAACGGCTAAGACAAAAAATTCAGGTGACATCAGATGCTGGCAAGGATATGGAGAAAGGAATATTCGTCCATTGATGGTGGTTTTGCAAACTGGTACAACCACTATGGAAATCAGTTTGGTGGTTCTGCAGAAAATTGAACATAGTAGTACAAGAGGATCTAGCAATACCACTCCTGGCCGTATACCAAGAAGATGTTCCAACTTGTAATAAGGACACATGCTCCACTATGTTCATAGCAGCCTTATTTATAATAGCCAGAAGCTAGAAAGAACCCAAATGTCCCTCAACCGAGGAATGGATACAGAAAATGTGGTACATTTACACAATGGAGTATTCATCAGCTATTAAAAACAATGAATTTATGAAATTCTTAGACAAATGGATGGATCTGGAGGATATCATTCTGAGTAAGGTAACTCAATCACAAAAGAACACTCATGGTATGCACTCACTGATAAGTTGATATTAGCCCAGAAACTTAGAATACCCAAAATGCAATTTGCAAAACACATGAAACTCAAGAAGGAAGAAAGACCACAAAGTGTGGATATTTCGATCCTTCTTGGGGGGTGGGGGGACAAAATACCTATGGAAGGAGTTACAGAGACAAAGTGTGGAGCAGAGACTGAAGGAAGGACCATCCAGAGACTGCCCCACCTGAGGACCCATCCCATAAACAACCACCAAACTCAGACACTATGGTAGATGCCAAGAAGTGCTTGCTGACAGGAGCCTGATATAGCTTTCTCCTGAGAGGTTTGCCAGTGCCTGACAAATACAGAAGTGGATGCTCACAGTCATCCATTGGACTGAGCACAGGTTCCCCAATGAAGGAGCTAGAGAAAGTAACCATGTAGCTGAAGCAGTTTACAGTCCCATAGGTGGAACAACAATATGAACTAACCAGTACCCACAGAGCTCTCTGGGACTAAACCACCAATCAAAGAAAACACATGGTGGGACTCTGGCTCTAGCTGCCTATGTAGCAGAGGATGGCCTAGTTGGTCATCAATGAAAGGAGAGGCCCTTGGTCTTGTGAAGGTTCTATGCCCCAGTATAGGGGAATGTCAAGGCCAGGAAGCAGGAGAGGGTGTGTTTTGGAGCAGGGGCTGGGGGGTGGGAGGGAGCAGATAGGGGATTTTTCAGAGGGGAAACAAGGAAAGGGAATGACATTTGAAATAGAAAAAAAAAAAAAGAAAATATCTAATAAAAAGTACATATAAAAAAACCCCCAAAACAAGAAATAGGTTCATAGATATCCTTGTACAATGTTGAGTTTTCTACATTGTATCTCAGTCAATTGAAGGTTTTACAATCCACAAAATAAAAATGAGTGCATACGTATAAACAACATCAACAAAAAACCCTCTCTGTCATTATTTATATAACTTGCAGGTATACAGAAAGTCCTTCTATATACTATGATGGCTACATATACTTTCTATCCTCCCAATACTTCAAATCCTCTATAGATCACTTGCAGTAACTAATAAGTGTTATGTAGTACACTGCTGAGTTAATAATGACAAGAAATCAGTACATGTTCAGTAGGTATGAAACATTTTCTAAATATTTTAATATTCACTGGGTAAATCAATATTTGTGAAACCTACAGATAAAGAGAGCTAACTGTGATAAAGAGAGCTATGATTTTTCCATAGACTGTATTCATTTGTATATGAATCCTACTTACATCATTAGACTTGCATTTTTCCTTGTGAGAATATATAGTCCATTCCAAAAGCATATTTACTGGTTTTGTCAAAAGTCCTGAAGTTTCACTTCCTGACCAAAAAATTTCATGAAGAATTGCCTTTTCTGTTACTTTTAGACTCTGAGAATCTGACCAGTCACATAACCTAATGAAAATATAAAAAAATATTAAATTACTAGGCCAATTTAAACATGGCAGTTATTAGGTTTACTTTGACAGGAGAAGGATGTTTGAGAAAGGTGATAATATATAATGATCATGACATAATACAGGACTACAATAAAGGATAAAATATTAAAAGTGGCTTCATGGGCTGGGAATATCAATTTAAGCAGGCATTGTGAAGGCCACTTAGTCTCAGTTCTGGAAAGGGAGAGGCAGGCAGGTCCTGAGGCCTCATAGGTCACTACTCAGTGAGCTCCAGGACAACAACAGACCCCTGCCTCAATAAACATGGATGCTACTGAGAAATGACTCTCAAGATTGAACCTTTGGTCTCCATATATATGCATTGATACATACACATGAATGTACATATACCAATAGAAAAAATGGTCTAAATTAAATAAAATTCAGTAATATGTACACAATTTCAAGTAAATTAAAGTAAAACGAACAATATAAGATGGACCACCTTAGAATCTTATTTTCTTGTATTTGATGGCTTTATTTTATTTAGAAATAAATATAAACTCTCAAAATGCAAATTTTACCAAAAGAAGAATAAGAAAAATATGAACTGAACAGAAAGAAAAAAAGACATGAGCAAAACTTCACTGCCATTAGATTGTGTATGAAAATGGAAACAAAACCTCTAAATTGAACATAAAATAGCAGAAGTACCGAAAGACATTTGTGGTTAACACTCACTTTTGACTCAAATGCCGAACTTCACCTTCAAGTAAATTAAAGAAAAACTTGAGCAATGTGAGATTGACCACCTTAGTACTAATATTTTCTGATATTTGATGGCAAAAATCTTCATTGAAAAGACATGACCTGAAAAATATGAACCCAATATTGCATTTCATAAAAATAAAGTTACTGAATAATTTGTGGACAAGATTTTTCATTTTTCAGACTACTGTTAAATTTTTAATAAAACCTTCGACAAATTTAAAGCTAAGTTCAACAAAATTTTATTACTATTTCCTTTAAATTTAAACCATGGCAAATTTAAAAGATTTAGTTTTTTTTTTTTTTTAAGATACTTTCTTCATTTTCATTTGAAATGCTTTCCCAAAAGTCCCCTATACCATCCCCACGCCCTGCTCCCCAAACCACCCACTCCTGCTTCCTGGCCCTGGCATTCCTCTGTACTGGGGCATGTAATCTTCACAAGACCAAGGGCCTCTCCTTCCATTGATGACCGACTAGGCCATCCTCTGCTACACATGCAACTAGAGACACAAGCTCTGGGAGTACTGGCTAGTTCAATTGTTGTTCCTCCTACAGGGTTGCAGACCCCTTTAGCTCCTTGGGTACTTTCTCTAGGTCATTCATTGGGGGCTCTATGTAGATGCCTGTGAGCATTCACTTCTATACTTGCCAGGCACTGGCATAGCCTCACAAGAGATAGCTCTATCAGGGTCCTGTCAGCAAAATATTTCTGGCATATGCAATAGTGTCTGGGTTTGGTGGTTGTATATGGGATGGACCCCTGGGTGGGGCAGTCTTTGGATGGCCCTTTCTCCCATCTCAGATCTGAACTTTGTCTCTATAACTCCTTCCATGGGTATTTTGTTCCCCATTCTAAGGAAGGAAGGAAGTATCCACACTTTGGTCTCCCCTCCCTACCTCAGGTCCTTCCTTCCCTCCCTCCCTCTGCTCTCTGCTTTCTTCTCCCTCCCAAGTGGGATTGAAGCATCCTCACTTCAGCACTTTGGCTTGCTAACCTTCTTGAGTTCTGTGGATTGTATCCTGGGTAGTCTGTACTTTTTTGGTTAATATTATTAGTATTATTATTGAGTACATACCATGCCTGTCCTTTTGGGTATGACATACCTCACTCAGGATAATAATTTCTAGTTCCATCTATTTGCCTGCAAAACTCAACATGTCCTCCTTCTTAATAGCTGAATAGCGTTCCATTGTGTAAATGAACTACATTTTTTGTATCCATTCTGTTGTGGGAGATGTAGGTTGTTTCCAGCTTCTTGTTATCACAAGTTAGGCTGCTTTGAACATAGGGGAATATGTGCCCCTGTGATGTGGTGGGTCACCTTTTCAGTATATGCCCAAGAGTGGTAGAGCTGGGTCTTGAGGTAGATCTGTTTCCATTTTTCTGAGAAAGCTCCAAATTGATTTCCAGAGTGGTTGTAACCGTTTGAAATCCCTCGAGCAATGGAGGAATGTTCCTATTTCTCCACATCCTCGCCAGCATCTGCTGCCACCTGAGGTTTTTATCTTAGCCCTTCTGACTGGTTTAAGGTGGACTCACAGGGTTATTTTGATTCACATTTCCCTGATGAATTTGAACATTTTTTAAAGTGCTTCTCAGTCATTCACGATTCCTCTGTTATGAATTTTCTTTAGTTATTACCCCATTTTTGGATTGGGTTGTTAGGTCTTTCTGGAGATTAGCTTCTTGAGTTCTTTATATATTTTGGATAGTTAGCTCTCTATTGGATGAGGGGTTAGTGAAGATCTTTTTTCCAAATCTTTAACTTGCAGACTTGACCATAAGCATCATGAGGTTCCGCTTATCAATTCTTCATTCCCGTATGCCAATGTGTTCCAGGCTTTTTCCCACTTTCTTTTCTATTAGATTCAGTATACCTAGTTTTATATTGAGGTCCTTGATCCACTTGGACTTGAGCTTTGTGCAAGGTGACAAAAGGGATCTATTTTTATTTTCCTACATACAGATTGCCATTAAAGCCAGCACCAGTTACTGAAGATGTTTTCTCTTTTTCATTGCATATTTTTGGCGGGGTTTTTTTTTTTGTTGTTGTTGTTGTTGTTGTTGTCAAAGTGTGTGGTTTTATTTCTGGGTCTTCAATTCTATTCTATTGATCAACCTCTGTACTAATTTTAGTTTTTATCACTATTGCTCTGTGGTACAGTTTTTGAGTTCAGGGATAGTGATTTCCCCCAGAAGTGCTTTTATTGTTAAGAATTGTTTTCACTACCCTAGGTTTGTTTTTCTATATGTAATTGAGAATTGCTCTTTACATGCCTATGAAGAATTGTGTTGGGATTTTGATGGGGATTGCATTGAATCTGTAGACTGCTTTTGATAGAATGATCATTTTACTAGGTTAATCCTACCAGTCCATGAGCATGGGAAATCTCTCCATCTTCCAAGGTCTTCGATTCCTTGAGAAACTTGAAGTTCTTGTCATACAGATCTTTTACTTGTTTATAGAGTTACTCCAAGATATTTTACATTATTCATGACTATCGTGAAGGGTGTTGTTTCCCTATTTTCTTTCTTAGCCTGTTTATCATTTTTATAAAGAAAGGCTTTTAATTTGTTTGAGTTAATTTCATATTTGGCCACTTTGCAAAAGTTGTTTATCAGTTGTAGAAGTTCTTTGGTAGAATTTTAGGGTTTGTTTATGTATTGTTATCATATCATCTGCAAACAGAGATATCTTGACTTCTTCTGTGCCAATTTGTATCCCCCATCTCTTTTTGTTTTATTAATGCTCTAGCTAGACCTTTGAATATTATATTAAATAGATATGGGGAGAGTAGAAAGCCTTGTCTTGTCCCAGTTTTGGTGGGATTCCTTCAATTATCTCTCCATCTAGTTTGATATTGGCTGTTGGTTGGCTGTATATTGATTTTATTATGTTTAGGTATGGGTCTTGAATTCCTGAACTCTCCAATACTTTTAACATGAAGTGGTGGTGTATTTTGTCAAATGTTTTTTCAGTATTTAATGAGATGACCATATGAAGTTTTTCTGAGTTTGTTTAAATAGTGGATTAGGTTAATGGATTTTCCTACACTGAACCAATTTTGCATCCCTGAGATGAAGCCTACTTGATCACGGTGAATGACAGTTTTGAGGTGTTCATGCATTTAGTTTGCTAGAATTTCACTGAATATTTTTGAATCGATATTCATAAGCAAAATTGGTTTAGGTATCAGAGTAATTGTGGCTTCATAGAATGAATTAGATAGTCTTTCTTCTGCTTTTATTTTATAGAATAGTTTAAGGAGTGTTGGTTTGGTGTTAGTTCTCCTTTGAAGGTGTGGTAGAACTGCGTACTTATGTTTTCTTTCCCTCCCTCTTTCTTTCTCTTTCTCTCTCTCTCTCTCTCTCTCTCTCTCTCTCTCTCTCTCTCTCTCTCTCTCTCTCTCTCTCTCTTGGTTCGGAGATTTGAAATAAGTTACATCTTCCCTTTCATTAGGGGATTTGGACCTGTTTAGATACTTTATCTGCTCTTGATTTAGCTTTGGTACATGGTACTGACTGGAAAAATCATCCATTTCATCTAGATTTTCCAGCATTGTTCAGTATAGGCTTTTGTAGGAGGATCTCATGATTTTTCTTGAATTTCCTCAGTTTCTGTTATGTCTCCCCTTTCGCTTCATTTTGTTAATTTGGATATTGCCTCTTGGCCCTTTAGTTAGTCTGGCTAGTGGTTTATCTATCTTGTTGATTTTCTCAAAGAACCAGTTTTGGTTTTGTTGATTCTTTGTATCCTTCATTTTGTTTCTGCCCTGAGTTTGACTATTTCCTGCATTCTCTTCCTCTTGGGTGTGTTTGCTTCTTTTTGTTCTAGGGCTTTCAGGTGTGCTTTTAAATTGCTAGTATAGTATCTCTCCAATTTCTTTAGGAGGGCAGGTAGTCTATGAGTTTTTCTCTTAACACTGCTTTCAGTGTGTCCCATAAGTTTGGGTATGCTGTGTTATCATTTTCATTGAATTCAAGGATGTTTTTATTTTCTTTCTTTATATCTTTCCTGACCAAGTTATCATTGAGAGTTGTTTAGTTTCCATGGGTATGTGGGTTTGCTGTTGTTTTTGTTGTTATTGAAATCTAGCCTTAGTCAGTAGTGATCTGATAAAATGCATAGGATTATTTCAATCTTCTTGTATCTTTTCAGGGTTGTTTTGTGACTGATTACATGGTCAATTTTGGAGAAGGTACCATGAGTTGCTGAGAAGAAGGTACATTCTTTTGTTTTAGGGTGAAATGTTCTGTATATATCTGTTAAATCTGCTTGGTTCATAACTTCTAATAGCTCTACTGTGTCTCTGTTTAGTTTTTGCTTCAGTGATCTATTTGTGAGAGTGTAGTGTTGACTATCCCATTATTATTGTGTGGGGTTCAATGTGTTCTCTATCTCACTTCATAACTTTTAGTTGAAAGCCTATTTTACTGGGAATTAGAATAGGTTAGGGTTACAACTACTAGTTGTTTCTTGGGACCATTTGCTTGGAACACTTTTTTTTTTTTCTTCCAGTTTTTTAACTCTGAGGTAGTATCTGTTTTCATCATTGAGTTATAATTATTGCATACAGTATATTTTTAAAGAGAAAGTAAGACCACTAATAAAGCCTAAGACTCATGAAGACAACTTTATGCATTGATATTCATCATTAACTTCATATTTTCCTATCAATTAAATCAACAGTATCTGTTGCTTTCTGTTTCTATACCAGTTACCTTGTCTTTGTGTGTTTGTTTATATGTTTAGGTGTTTGTGTGCATACAGAGATTAGAGGTTGATGTCAGCTATCTTCTTCAACCATTTTCTACCATAGTTTTTAATTTTTGAAATAGAGACTGTTAATGAATCCAGAACTCACGATGCAGTAAGACTAGCTGGTTAGCAAGTCTCAGTGATTCTCCAGTCTTTGCCTACCCAGTGGGTATAGGAGCATTGGCAGGATACCAGCTGCCTTTTATCCTACACAAGATTTCTCTGTGTAGCTCTGGCCATCCTAAAAGTCATTCTGCAGAACAGGCTAGACTCAAACTCAGGGATCTGCCTACCTCTGCCTCTAGAGTGATAGGATTAAAGGCGTGTACATCCACTCCTTGGCCATACCAGCTTTTTAAAATTTAAGTTCAGTGGACTGAACACAGGTCCTCCTGATCCTCTGGGAAGCACTTTACTGACTCAGGCTCAAGTGTTTATAGCAAAAGGACTAATACTTATCTCATCTACACTTATTACTCTTCAAGATATGCTTCTTCCCAATTATTTTGCAACAAAACCTGGGTATGCTCTTAAGAAATTTACAGAGACCAGACCTTTGCATAGCTTCTATTTTTCCCTTATATGAAGGATATATGAAGGAAATTTGTGGATACATAAAAACAAAAGAAAACAAACAAAACAGTCTACCCAATAAAAGAAGACTTTCCAAGATATAGTAGAAATCGTAAAATTATGAGCTTAGCTAGAGAAAAGAAAATGGAAAAGAGTCCTGGAAACACTTAGAAAACAAAGGAAGACCTAGAGAGATGACATGTGGGGAATAATGAGATATCTGGAAAACAAGAGGTCCTGGTTAAAAGAGTCAAATGCCTATTTAGAATAACATAAACTCCTAAAGTAGATATTGTACTTACTGATAAATATTTATGTTTTTGATGACTAAACTTGGATACTTACACTCAATTACTTTACTTTGAAAAATATACAAATTGAGATTTTGGAAAGAATTTAGAATTTGTTATTATTTGGAGTCCATTTAATATACTTAGTATGCTTACAAAATATTGACAAACATGATCAACATAATTTGTCCTTTTTATAAGTCTTACAATACAAAACACAAGCATTCATATTTTCCTAAAAGTATGAAGATATCTTTTAAAATTAGAATCTAAAACACAGTGTCTAAAACACAATATCTAAAGCACAGTAAATGACATACCTGATGAGCACCTCCGTGAAATCCCAGGCTCCTTTCATACAAGTTGGACACTGAAATAGCTCTAAGTAGTATTTTAACATGGCTGGTGACTTCCAAGGAGGATGCAGATGAAGAAGAGCTGATAATATATGAAAGTATCGACCAGAAAATGTGTCTATTTTATCCTATTATTTAAAATAAATAAATAATTAAAAATAATGTAGTTAACACAGTTTTATCAATTAATTTAGTTTAAAACTAGAACAGTAATTCTAGTCTACCCTTGCAATCTACACATCAAAAATAATCCTAACTGTTAGGGTAGCACATATAAAATTCTCATATCATGATTACAGTGATGATAGAGTTTCCAAAGATCATTTTAAAGGAAGTCAAAGTGGAAACTCCTTATATACAAGCTTTGCTCATCTTCAAAATTCCTGTAGCATCATTCATAGCTGCTGTGATATAAACCAGCACCGTGCTGAACATGAGAGACAGCCTCTTCTCCATAGCTGCAGCGTACTACTCCTATGATCTACAGTCATTTAGCCTGGATACCACAAATAAAATGACACCCACTAGAAGCATTCGAGTCACCATAATCCAGCATTTATGTTACAGTCACAGAAAATAAAGTCATGTAACATTTATTTTCTTTTTTCAATTGAACAATATTTTTTCATACAATAAATTCTAACCATTTTTTTTTCTTTTTCAAGACAAAGTGACCTTGGACATTTTGAGATGACAATAAGGTAAATCACACAGAGTAATTACTGAGTATAGTTAAAAAAACAAAAAGTGAAAAGAATGTGTTGAAAAAAATTATAAAATATATTCAGTTTAGCATTCTTTGAAAAAATAGAAAAGATTCTAAGTGTACAGGGGGTATCCTTACCTGCAGAACATTCTCTAGAATGGCATGGAGAAGGCACACAGGAGGGATATAATGAGCTTGCAAAGAGGAAAGCTCCTCAATGGCTTCTTTAAAGAACTGTCCCTCTATGAGGTTTTCGATTAAGTTTAATATTCCTCTAGGGAACTCAGAATTTTTAACCTAAGGAAAAATAATTTTATGTCTGAAAGAAGAAAAGTTGAACTCTGAGATCAGATCTTGAGCAAATAAAAGACTCTCATTCCCTCATCTGTAATACAAATGACTCCCGTCCTTACTAAACAACAGGTAGCACCTTTACACCTTTCTGGTCCAAAACAAACAATATGCATTACTGTGTTTTATAACTAGAAGACGTGAAAAAATGTTATTAGCTGTTATATTATTGTTCAGTAAGATAAAATATTCCTCTAAATAGAATCTTAAAGATAAAGTGCTTGCCTTCCAAACTTGAATATGTGAGTTTGATAATTGGAACCCATATTTAAAAAAAAACAAACAAACCACATAGTGGTTCATATTTTTAGTCTTAGTGCTAGAGAGGTAAAGGCATGTAGCTCTTTGGAGTTCATTTAGCAAGAACATACTTACAAGCTCAAAGCAACTGAGAGACCCCGCACCAAATATACAATACAGATCTGGATATAGTAACAAATATGAAAGAATCACAAAACAATTCTATGGAAATATATAGATGTAACTGAAGTGTTTCAAAACATATTGCTCTTTGGTCAAAATATTTCTAAAAATGGAAATATTAAACTTAGCAGGTTATATATGTGAATGTGTAGGTCTGAAAAAGTTACAATATTTAAATGTCATGATATGACATTTAAGTTTCAAAATTAAACATTAAAAATTTCTAAAGACCACATGGAATAACACAATCCATTTAAAAGAATGAAGAGTGGTAAAGAAAATACAATACTTGGAAGTGATAAAACAAGCCTTTAACACAAAAGTAGTATTTATAAAAGCTGTAAAATATGAAAAAGAACATATATTTTACCAATAATAAATACCATGTACTTATTCTCCACACTATTGACAGCTGTTTTGAAAATATTTTGCAACAGGATAATGCTTCCCCACCACATTTCTGTGACAAGCAATAAATGACCTTTTTTTTTTTTGTGGGGGGGGGACCCAATCACCATCAAACTCCAAGTGCCTTACCTCTACATTGTATACAGGCTGTTTATCTACTCTAATGCAGTTGTATCGGACAGCCTATAAAATAACCATATAATTAAATTTTAACAGTTTTAATTGAAAATATATTTCAGCTTACAAAGCACAAAACATTAGAAAAACAGTCAAAACAGATTAGTAACTTTCAACACTTCAGAATAATAGCATTCTCAAGAGCAGAACAATTCTATTGACTTCTTATATAAACTAACTTCCTTTCATTGTGTTTTTCCTAAGCATTTTTTCTTTGGTGGGCATTTTCTTCATTTACATTTCAAATGTTAACCCTTTTCCAGGTCTACCCTCTGGAAACCCTCTATCCCATTCTCCCTCCCCCTGCCTCTATGAAGATGCTCCCCAACCCAATCACCTACTCCCACCTTTCTGCCCTGGCATTCCCCTACACTTAGGCATCGAATCACCTCAGACCCAAGGTCCACAGCTCCCATTCATGTCCAAGAAGGCCATCGTCAGCCACATATAAGGCTGGAGACATTGATTACTCCATGTGTACTCTTTGGTTGGTGGTTTAGTCCCCGGGAGCTTTGGGGGGTCTGGTTGGTTGATATTGGTGTTCTTCCTATGGGGTGGCAAACCACTTCAGCTCCTTCAGTCCTTCCTCTAACTCCTTCATTGGGAACACCATGCTCAGTTTAACAGTTGGCTGCAAGCATGCAGCTCTGAATCTGTCAGGCTCAGGCAGAGCCTCTCAGGAGACAGCTATATCAGGCTCCTGCCAGCAAGCACTTCTTGGCATGCTCAATAGTGTCTGGGTTTGGAAACTGTATGTGGGGCAGTCTCTGGATGGCCTTTCCTTCAGTCTCTGCTCTACACTTTGTCTCCATATTTCCTTCCTTGAGAATTTTGTTCCCCCTTCTAAGGACTGAAGCATCCACACTTTGGTCTTCCTTCTTCTTGAGCTTCATGTGGTATGTGAATTGTAGATTTCATATTCCTAGCTTTGGGACTAATATACATTTATCAGTGAGTGCATACCATCTGTGTTTTTTTGTGATTAGGTTACCTCACGCAGGTTGATATTTTCTAGTTTCATTTGCCTGCGAATTTCATGAAGTCATTGTTTTTAATAGCAGAGCAGTACTCCATTGTGTAAATGTACCACGTTTTCTGTATCCATTTCTCTATTGAAGGACATCTGGACTGTTAACAGCTTCTAGCTGTTATAAATGAGGCTGCTATAAATATACTAGAACATGTCCACACTTTGGTCTTCGTTCTTCTTGAGTTTCATGTGTTTTGCAAATTGTATCTTGTATCTTGGGTATTCTAAGTTTCTGGGCTAATATTCACTTATCAGTGAGTACATATCATGTGAGTTTTTTTTGTGATTGGGTTACCTCACTCAGGATGATGCCCTCCAGGTCCATGCATTTGCCTAGGAATTTCATAAAGTCATACCACATTTTCTGTATCCATTCCTCTGTTGAGGGGCATCTGGGTTCTTTCCAGCTTCTGGCTATTATAAATAAGGCTGCTATGAAAATAGTGGAGAATGTGTCCTTCTTAACAGTTGGAACATCTTCTGGATATATGCCCAGGAGAGGTATTGCAGGATCCTTCCGTAGTACTATGTCCAATTTTCTGAGGAACTGCCAGAGTGACTTGCAGAGTGGTTGTACAAGCTTGCAATCCCACCAACAGTGGAGGAGTATTCCTCTTTCTCCACATGGGAACAAAACACCCATGGAAGGAATTACAGAGACAAAGTTTGGAGCTGAGACGGAAGGATGGACCACCGAGGGACCGCCATACCTGGGGATTCATCCCATAATCAGCCTCCAAACGCTGACACCAGTGCATACACCAGCAAGATTTTGCTGAAAGGACCCTGATATAGCTGTCTCTTGTGAGGCGATGCCCAGGCCTGGCAAACACAGAAGTGGATGCTCACAGACAGGTATAGGATGGATCACAGGGCCCCCAATGGAGGAGCTAGAGAAAGTACCCAAGGAGCTAAAGGGATCTGCAATCCTATAGGTGGAACAACAATATGAACTAACCAGTACCCCCAGAGCTCGTGTCTCTAGCTGCATATGTAGCAGAAGATGGCCTAGTTGGCCATCATTGGGAAGAGAAGCCCCTTGGTCTTGCAAACATTATATGCCTCAGTACGGGGCAACGCCAGGGCCAAGAAGTGGGAGTGGGTAGGTAGGGAAGTGTGGGCGGGGAGGGTCTGGGGGACTTTTGGGATAGCATTTGAAATGTAAATGAAGAAAATACCTAAAAAAAAATACTAGAACATTAGTCTTTGGTATATGTTGGAGATTTTCTTGGGTGTATACCCAGGAGTGATATAGCTGGGTCCTTAGGTAGTACTATGTCCAATATTCTGAGAAACCACCAAACTGACTTCCAGAATGGTTGTATCAGCTTGATATCCCACCAACAATGTAGGAGTATACATTTTTCTCCACATCCTTGCCAGTATCTGTTGTCACCTGAATTTTTGATCTTAGCTATTCTGACTGGTGTGAGGTGGAATCTCAGAGTTGTTTTGATTTGCATTTCCCTGATGATTAAGGATGTTGAACATTTTTTTTTTTCAGGTGCTTCTCAGCCATTTGGTATTTCTCCGTTGAGAATTCTTTGTTTAGCTCTGTACCCCATTTTTTGTATGCAATCTTTTATTCTTACTAGATATTTTCTTTATATACATTCCAAATGCTATTCCGAAAGTTCCCTATTCCCTCCCTCTGCCCTGCTCCCCTACCCACACACTCCCACTTCTTGGCCCTGGCATTCCCCTGTTGTGGGGCATATAAAGTTTGCAATACCAAGGGGCCTCTCTTCCCAGTGATGGCCGACTAGGCCATTTTCTGCTACATATGCAGCTAGAGACATGAGCTCTTGGGGTACTGGTTAGTTCAAATTGTTGTTTCACCTATAGGGTTGTAGACCCCTTCAGCTCCTTGGGTGCTTTCACTAGCATAGAACATCCAAGATATAATTTGCAATACACAAGAAAATCATGAAGAGGGAAGACCAATGGGTGGATACTTCATTCCTCCTTAGAATAGGGAACAAAATACCCATGAAAGGAGTTACACAGACAAAGTTTGGAGACAAGACGAAAGGATGGACTATCCAGAGACTATCTCACCCGGAGATCCATCCCATAATCAGCCACCAAACCCAGACACTATTGCATATGCCAGAAAGATTTTGTTGAAGGGACCCTGTTATAGCTGTCTCATATGAGGCTATGCCAGTGCCTGCCAAATACAGAAGTGGATGCTCACAGTCATCTATAAGATGGAATACAGGGCCCCCAATGGAGAAGCTAGAGAATGTATCCCATTTTTTAATAGGGTTATTTTATTCTCTGGCATCTACCTTCTTGATTTCTTTGTATATATTGGATATTTGCCCTCTATTGGATGTTGTTATTTGCTGTTTGTCCTATTGACAGTGTCCTTTGCCTTACAAAAGCTTTGCATTTTATGTGGTACCATTTGTCTATTTTTGATCTTAGAGTATAAGCCATTGGTGATCTGTTTGGGAAACTTTCCTCTGTGCCCATGTGTTCAAGGCTCATACCCACTTTCTCTTCTATTAGTTTCACCATATCTAGTTGATCCACTTGGACTTGAGCTTTGTACAAGGACATAAGAATGGATTGATTTGCATTATTCTATATTATGACCAGGAGCTGAACCAGCACCATTTATTGAAAATGCTGTCTTTTTTCCAGATAGATTTAGCTTCCTTATCAAAGATCAGGTTACCACAGGTGAGTGGGTTCATTTCTGGGTCTTCAGTTCTATTCCACTGATCTACCTGCCTGCCACTGTAGCAATACCATGCTGGTTTTAATCACAAAGTGCTCTGTAGTACAGTTTAAGGTTAGGGATGGTGATTCCCCTAGAAGTTCTTTTATTTTTGAGAATAGTTTTCACTATCCTGTTTTTGTTGTTGTTGTTGTTATTCTAAATGAATTTGAGAATTGCTCTAAGTCTATGAAGAATTGAGTTGGAATTTTTATGGGAATTTCATTGAATCTATAGATCGCTTTTGGCAATATAGCCATTTTTACTATATTAATCCTGCCATTCCATGAGCATGGTAGATTGTTCCACCCTCTGAGAGCTTCTTGGCTTTCTTTCTTCAGAGACTAAAGTTTTTCTCATACAGATCTTTTGCTTGGAGTCACATCAATATTTTCCATTTGTTTATACTATTGTGAAGGGTGTTATTTCCCTAATTTCTTTCTCAGCATGTTTATCCTTTGAGTATAGGAAGGCTACTGATTTGTTTGAGTTAATTTTATACCCAGCAATTTTGCTAAGGTTGTTTTTCAGCTGTAGGGGTTCTCTGGTGGAATATTTAGGGTTACTTAAATATACTATCATATCATCTACAAATAGTGATGTTTTGACTGCTTCCTTTCCAAATGGTGTCCTTTTGGTCTCCTTTTGTTGTCTAATTGCTCTGGCTAGGACTTCTAGTACTATATTAAATAGATAGGAAGAGAGTGATTTTAGTGGGATTGCTTCAAGTTTCTCTCCATTTAGATTAATGTTGACTACTAGTTTGCTGTATATTGCTTTTACTATGTTTAGGTATGGGTCTTGAATTCCTGATCTTTCCAAGACATTTATCATGAATGGGTGTTGAATTTTGTCAAATGCTTTCTCAGCAACTAATGAGATGATCATGTGTATGTTTTCCCTTTAAGTTTGTTCATAAACTAGATTGTGTTGATGGATTTCCGTATATTGAACCATCTTTGCATCCCTGGGATGAAGCCTACTTGATCATGATGGATGATTGTTTTGATGTGTTTTTAAATTTGCTTTCCGAGAATTTCATTGAGTATTTTGCATCAATATTCATAAGGGAAATTGGTCTGAAGTTCTCTTTCTTTGTTGGGTCTTTGTGTGGTTTAGGGATAAGCATACATTTGGCTTAATAGAAGAAATCGCTTAGTGTTCTTTCTGTTTCTATCTTGAGGGATAGTTTGAAGAGTATTGGTATTAGGTCTTCTTTGGAGGTCTGATAGAATTCTGCCCTAAAGCCATCTGGTCCTGGGCTTTTTTGGTTGGGAGACTTTTAATCACTATTTTTTTTAGGGGTTATGGGACTGTTTAGATGATTTATCTGTTCCCGATTTAATTTTGGTACCTAGTATTTGTCTAGAAAATTGTCCATTTCATCCAGATATTCCGGTGTTTTTGAATAGGCTTTTGTAGTAGGATCTGAAGATTTTTTAAATTTCCTCAGTTTCTGTTGTTATGTCTCCTTTTTCATTATTGGTTCTGTTAATTTGGATACTGTCTCTGTATACTCTGGTTAGTCTGGCTAGGGGTTTGTCTATCTTGTTGATTTTCTCAAAGAACCAGCTTCTGGTTTTGTTGATTCATTGTATAGTTCGTTCTGTTTCTACTTGGTTGATTTCAGCCCTGAGTTTGAATATTGCCTGCTGTACTCCTCTTGGGTGTGTTTGCTTCATTTAGTTCTAGAGCTTTCAGGTGTCCAGCTAAGCTGCTAATGTATGCTCTCTCCAGTTTCTCTTTTAGAGGGGCACCTAATGCTTTGAGTTTTCCTCTCAACACTGCTTTTATTGTGTCCTATGAGTTTTGGCATATCATGCCTCCATTTTCATTAAATTCTAAAAAGTATTTAATTTCTTTACTTCTTCCTTGACTAAGTTATCATTAAATAGAGAGTTGTTTAGCTTCCATATGTATGTGAGTTATGTGTTATTTTTGTTGTTATTGAAGACCAGCCTTAGTCTGTGGTGATCTGCTAAGATGCATGGGATTATTTCAATCTTGTATCTGTTGAGACTTGTTTTAGGACCAATTATATGGTCAGTTTTGGAGAAGGTACCATGAGGTGCCGAAGAAGAAGATATATTCTTTTGTTTTAGAATGAAAGGTCTCATAGATATCTGTTAAATCCATTTGGTCCATAACTTCTGTTAGTTTCACTGCATCTTTGTTTAGTTTCTGTTTCTATGATCTGTCCACTGCCACGAGTGGGTTGTTGAAGTCTCCCACTATTATTGTGTGAGGTGCAATATGCGCTTTGAACTATAATAAAGTTTCTTTTACAAATGTGGGTGCCCTTGCATTTGCAGCATAGATGTTCAGAATTGAGAGTTCATCTTGGTAGATTTTTCCTTTGATGAGTATGAAGTGTCCTTCCTTATCTTTTGTGATAACTTTTCGTTGAAAGTCAATTTTATTCGATAATTACAATGGCTACTCCAGCTTGTTTCTTGGGACAATCTCCTGTCATTTTTACTTTAGAAATCTGAAGTTACCTATTGTCCTTAGTATTTTAATACTCAAAAATATAAGGGAGAGATCATTTTCTATAAAAGTCTAGAAGTGCATCAAGTTTTCTCAATAATCACACATTAAAAACTTGCATTGTTCAGCTCTGAGCCCCATTTTTTAATGGGGTTATTTGATTTTCTGGATTCCACCTTCTTGAGTTCTTTAATATATGTTGGATATTAGTCCCCTATCTGATTTAAGATAGGTAAAGATTTTTTCCCAATCTGTTGGTGGTCTTTTTGTCTTATTGACAGTATCTTTTGCCTTGCAGAAGCTTTGCAACTTTATGAGGTCCCATTTATCAATTCTCGATCTTACAGCACAAGCCATTGATGTTCTATTCAGGAATTTTTCCCCTGTACCCATATCTTCGAGGCTTTTCCCTACTTTCTCCTCTATAAGTTTCAGTGTCTCTGGTTTTATGTGGAGTTCCTTAATCCACTTAGATTTGACCTTACCTGAGAATACCCAATGGCAGAGAAGCACCTGAGAAAATGTTCAACATCCTTAATCATCAGGGAAATGCAAATCAAAACAACCCTGAGATTCCACCTCACACCAGTCAGAATGGCTAAGATCAAAAATTCAGGTGACAGCAGATGCTGGTGAGGATGTGGAGAAAGAGGAACACTCCTCCATTGTTGGTGGGATTGCAAACTTGTACAACCATTCTGGAAATCAGCCTGGCGGTTCCTCAGAAAATTGGACATAGCATTACCGGAGGATCCAGCAATACCTCTTCTGGGCATATATCCAGAAGATGTTCCAACTGGTAAGAAGGACACATGCTCCACTATGTTTATAGCAGCCTTATTTATAATAGCCAGAAGCTGGAAAGAACCCAGATGCCCCTCAACAGAGGAATGTGGTACATTTACACAATGGAGTACTACTCAGCTATTAAAAAGAATGAATTTATGAAATTCCTAGCCAAATGGATGGACCTGGAGGGCATCATCCTGAGTGAGGTAACCCAATCACAAAGGAACTCCCACAATATGTACTCACTGATAAGTGGATATTAGCCCAGAAACTTAGGATACCCAAGATATAAGATACAATTTGCTAAACGCATGAAACTCAAGAAGAACGAAGACCAACGTGTGGACACTTTGCCCCTTCATAGAATTGGGAACAAAACACCCATGGAAGGAGTTACAGAGACAAAGTTTGGAGCTGTGACGAAAGGATGGACCATCCAGAGACTGCCATATCTGGGGATCCATCCCATAATCAGCTTCCAAACGCTGACACCATTGCATACACTAGCAAGATTTTGCTGAAAGGACCCAGATATAGCTGTCTCTTGTGAGACTATGCTGGGCCTAGCAAACACAGAAGTGGATGCTCACAGTCAGCTATTGGATGGATCACAGGGCCCCCAATGGAGGAGCTAGAGAAAGTACCCAAGGAGCTAAAGGGATCTGCAACCCTATAGGTGGAACAACATTATGAACTAACCAGTACCCTGGAGCTCTTGACTCTAGCTGCATATGTATCATAAGATGGCCTAGTCGGCCATCACTGGAAAGAGAGGCCCATTGGACACGCAAACTTTATATGCCCCAGTACAGGGGAACACCAGGGCCAAAAAGTTGGAGTGGGTGGGTAGGGGAGTGTGTGGGGGGGTATGGGGGACTTTTGGGATAGCATTGGAAATGTAAATGAGGAAAATACCTAATAAAAATATTGTAAAAAAACTTGCATTGTTTTAAAATATTTTCACTTGTACATTTTCAGAAAAGATTATAGTGAAAAATACCTGAAACAAATATATAAAAAAAAGGGTATCATCCTGATTCAAGAAAGTTCTATAGATATCCCCAATAAGCAAAACAATCTAAAACACTATGAAAAAAGTAATACACAAGGAAATACATAAATTGACCTTGAAGCCATAAAATACATTGAATTTTGTGACCAAAAAGATTTATAAATTCCAAGAATGATAATTCTCTGGCTTCTACTCTGGAACTACAAAGGCTTTTAGAAAAACCAGGCACCCTACTTTAACAAGAAAAATGTAAATCATCTACTGTTAAATTCTTTCATTAACTCATCAGAGATGCAAAGGGTCTAATGCAACAAACTAGATCGTTATAGATATTAGACTACAAGTATTCAGTCACACATCGTAGTAGCTGATAAACACCAAGTTTCTGAATTAAAACAACCCCTAATTCAAACATACTTATCAGTGACTTAAATCTTAATGTAAAGAAAGAGTATTAATGTGATAACCTTTACCTGAGCTCTATATATGTCCTTGTATATCTGCTTCTTTAAGGCATTTTTTATTTCAATGAGATTCATATTTGTCTTGACATCCTTGGTCTTTGATTCTTTGGTACCATCAGTAAGAAGAGGATTCTTCATTTCTTTCTGCATACATGTAAAGAACATACTGCTCTAAAAAACAGTATTTAATACACATAAAAACACAAGACTACTGAAAATCCACTAAAACTTTACAATATATTACTTGCTATTTAGAGGTGCGATTTCTTTGGATTGTTTTTGATCACAGGACCCTGTGAATGCCTGAGGGCTAGACCCCTGAGCTAAATCTTTGGCACCTAAAATATTCTTTCATTTGTACTTATCATAAAATCTCAGTTGAAACACAAATTAATTTATGTTCTTTATACTTCTTATATACATAACCCAAAGGTAACTTTATATCCACTACTTAAGTCTACCTAGCATGTTTTCCTTGGCCCATAACATGAGTGAGGCATAGTTTTGTGCTTCATATCAGAAGTTTTCAACATCATGTATCTCTAAGAAGCATTCGATTCTGAAGAATTTCAGGCTTTTGAATTTTGGATTTAGAAGGTTCAATCTATATACCATATTCTGGGTTGGAATGTAAAACAAAGTTATATTTTAGAAAAACCTTATCTAAGAGAAATATGCTTTAAAAGATAAACAATTTTATTTTAAATGGTCCTGTATCCAACTAGAAAAAAAAAAAAACAGAGTAGAAACAACATTCTCATTTGGAGATATTTTAAAAACTGCATGCAGAGGTAGTTTAAGGTAGATTTTTCCATTAAAAAAAAAAAAAAAAACCAGCCATAACAGTGCTTCTCCAAGAGCCTTCAGACACCAAAGAAAAACTCTAATACCAGACATGACAAGACCTCTTCTGAGTTGATGGCCAGGGCTGTCCTGGAGATTTCCAAAACATACAGTCTGCTTCTATTGCCCTTGGTTATCTGTATCCTCCAAGAGATGGATGTTAAGTCCCTACTGTTGAAGACATACTTCAGAAATGTTATGCAGGTTTCAAAAGGAGGGAGGCAATCAATAGTCCTATCCAGCTATGAGACCTATGAACCACATCAACAAACAACATGCCACAATCATCTTAAGGATGTAGTAGTAGCACACATAGTATGGTAGGAAGCAACAATTCAACAAGAGGAATACTATGCCTGGTACTAGAAATGTGAATAACTACTTAGTGCTGGTGAAGTCAGGGAAGTTAGAGGAGAATCTATACCTTTAATTTACTAAGTCAGCATAATCTCTACAGCAATTTTATACCCTCACATAATGGTAGTTTTCAGCTCTTATCAAGGAAAACTCTTTGCAACAGAGAGAGCCCACTACAGAAAACCACATACGATCAATATGCAGAGTTGTAGATTCCAGTCCCATCACCTACAAAACTATACCTAAGGCTCAGGGGACTTAGAGGAAGAGGAGCTGAAAAGATTTTAGAGCCAGGATGTACTGGCTAGTTTTGTGTCAACTTGACACAGCTGGAGTTATCACAGAGAAAGGAGCTTCAGTTGAGGAAATGCCTCCATGAGATCCAACTGTAAGGCATTTTCTCAATTAGTGATCAAGGGGGAAAGGCCCCTTGTGGGTGGGACCATCTCTGGGCTGGTAGTCTTGGGTTCTATAAGAGAGCAGACTGAGCAAGCCAGGGGAAGCAAGCCAGTAAAGAACATAACTCCATGGCTTCTCCATATGCTCCTGCTTTCTGACCTGCTTGAGTTCCAGTCCTGACTTCCTTCAGTGATGAACAGCAACATGGAAGTGTAAGCTGAATAAACCCCTTCCTCCCCAACTTGCTTCTTGGTCATGATGTTTGTGCAGGAATAGAAGCCCGGACTAATACATGGGGGATCAGGGAGTTTATGTGAGACTGTGTCTCCTAGTAGTATCAGAAGTTACACCCATAAACTTTACCAACATGACTGGAACAAGGAAAACACACCAATGGTATGCCAAACTGGATAGGGGAAGCCTCCCCAGGCCAAATCACACATTGCCCAGTGCCAAAATCTGAGTCCTAAAAGCATACATGCAATAAGTAACACTCTATGGAAGAGTTTATATCTAGGGATATATATATATACATATATATGTATGTGTAACATATGTGTGAAATAATTAGTGAAAATGAGGGTTATGAACCTGAAGGAAAATTGGGAGAAGAAATGACAGTGTTTGGAGGCAGAAAAAGAAAGGAAAAAATGTTTCTATAATTTCCAAATTATTTAACATGTTAAAAAAGAAATTCACTCCTCTTCCAGGTATTTCTTTTCCTTTTGTTTAATTTATGAAAAAAAAAGCAGCTTAATTTGAGAATCATGATTAGCCCAAATTTCCTTATACATTCATATAAAACTATTTTACTACAGATAGTTAATTATAAATACTAAGTATAAATACTAAACTAAACCAAGAGTCGTTCTTAAGTATATAGAATTTAATGCAGCATGCAACCTTATTAATCAGATTACCTGTCTAGGTTATGAAGAAAAACAAAAGTCATATATGCTATAATCTCACCTGCTCTCTGTAATGCCCACGCTTCTTTAACATACTTCTAATTGTATCATGGGCATCATCAGTTTTGCAATAACCTTCTTTTTTGTTCTTTTTCCTCAAAATGTAACTCCTTTGGATATTTTTATCCTTTTTCTTAGTTTCTTTCTGTATTTTGACCACAATTAAACAAACCAGAAAATGAATTAAATGTTACAAAATCCAATAGGTTAAAATAGGGGGCTTTGCGAATACAATATGAGTATAATTATATAAGTATAATTATAACATATTAATCAACAGAGCTCTGCTCTATGCAACAGGCATAGTTTGTCCACTTGCAAGTGTGTTTACAGTAGCAAAAACGAAATCAAAACAACATAAACATTTGGCAAACCAGCCAAGCATCATGGAGAACAAGTAATATACATTGTCCTTATGATCAATAATTTCATTACTAGGAATACATTCTCAGCCAAAGAAACCCCTCAACATTTGTACCAAGAGTCACACAAGAGAATATTCACTGCACACTGCAGAACTGTTTGATAATTTCAAAATAGTCAATCAAAACAAAACAAACAACACTCCAACCCATCCTTTCAAAACAAACAAACAAACAAACAAAACCCCAAAAGAAACAAAAATGCTTATGAACACAAAAGTGGATGAAGTTTAAAAGTGTTACACAGTCAAACAACAAAACATGTATGTGAGGGAAATGTCCACAAATAACTGACCTACATATATTCATTAACAGTCATAGCTAACTACTGTTTGGAATTCATCTAATTGGAAAAACTAAAATGAAATACAAGGAAAATAACACAAATTCTAAAGTAAGGGATACTTCAGATATAGTTAGGAAAGGACACAGACATAGCTTAACAGTTACTGAGACTGATTCTTTCCCAGGCAAAATGAGTTCATAAATAGACATTTTTTTTCCTTTGAAAACAAACTATATAAATGTGTTATACCACTTTGATACATGTGCTTTGCAAGCTCATACTGTATTTAGTAAATTTAGAAAGGATCTACAAAATAAAATGAATATTTTAATTTGTGAAATTTTACCTGATTCTCAAGTCCATGTCTTCTGAGTGTATTTCTCTTTTTAACAGATCTTATATCTTTTCTGAAGTCTTTGAATTTTTTTTTGTGATGTTCACTCAGAACAAATCTATCACTAACATTTTTATTATGATTTTCCATTTTATTCTGCATGTATATAAAAATAATTATACTCTCGGTTATATATAATATAGCTTCACCACAACTAATAGAAGTCATAATAAAAAAATTTCAGGAAAGTAGGTTTATAAAACACACATGACATTAAACTTAAAATATAAAGTGAGTTTTAATACATCGTTCTTATACAAAACAGACCAGAAAACAAATGCTTTAGTTTGCCACATTTTATAAGTAGTAACTTACCAGATGTACTTACTAATTTAATTCTGAGGATAGAGTATTACAAACTATTTTTAGATATGAAAAATTTGTTAGTTGCATGTATATTCTCGTATATTTATTTTAATGATTTCTTTATCTTTTAGAAAAACATATATTTTTCTGTTTAATAAAAAAACAGAATCAACTGTGGTAACTTCCGTAGTTTACACTCTTTTGATACATGTAAACACTGTTCATATGAAGTTATATTGCACAAATCAGACAAATCAATTTAAAAATTCTCTTATGAAACTTGCAAACATGGTCACAGAAGGAAGTCTAAATGGGCACACAAATATCACTGTATTCAGGAAGACAAGGAGCAAAACTGATAAAGTATTTTAATTCTATAAAGTTTTAGCCAATCATGTCATGTCATAAGAAACTGCAGAATTAAAAAACTTTCAAATTTCCTACCATGAATACAGTGAGTTTCAATTTAAACATAAAAATCTTTCAGTTTAGACTTAGTAACTACTGAGTTTTGACTTGATAAACTAACAAAATAAACCTATTAAACATAGCATGAAATGAACATTTGCTTTTCTACACTAGAACTAGTATTACTTTTGCTGTTGTTTATCACTAATGTCTGAAATACTGCACAAGAGCTGCAGTCTTCCTGTTTTTTTTTTTTTTTTTTTTTTTTTCTGTTGTCTGATTTTTCAAGTGAATTCAGAATAATTTGCTTTACACTTTTTGGTCTATGCATGCAAACTCTATATTTGACTTTATATTGCTTATGAACAGTGCTCACAGCTGAGGAAACACTCTATAAGGTACATGCTACATTAAGCATACAAAAGTTTCAAATAATTAGCACGTGCTGAGAATATAGCATATGTGAGGAACTGTACATTTGTATAGGCACGTATAAATTATTTCAAAGGGGCCTAAAACATAGACCTACACAAATTTTCCATTCTGCTCAATTCACAGTGTAACAATGTAGGTTGACACGCTAGCTTTCAGACCTGAAACATTTTTACTAAGAACAGGCTCTCTTCTATAATTCTCTAGGAAAAAAATACTCAGAGAATTTCTAGCTCACAAAATTTTACCTGAGTTCTATACATGTTTTCTCCAGCACCTTTCATTTCAGGAAATCCCACATCATTTCCTTTTTCTTGATTGTTGTATTTGGTCCAAGCAGGACTGATTTGGGAATGTTCATCATTCTGAATTTCTTTCTGTATGTGATAAAAATTCTTTAGTCCATTAAGTAAGTGTATAATGTTATTATGCATAGCTATTGTATATAGTTTACAGACTTTAACTTAATATACAATTGATATAACTTTCTTAGTCAAACAGATCCTCCTAAAATAAAGGCTACTAAACACTGGTAAAATACTGCAATAGGCCAATACTTACAGCAAACTTTCCAAACCATAGTGATTTCTATATGTTATAAAAATAAACAAATACCCGCTCCTCCAAGAATACTTTTTCTAGTAATTGTTATTTATTAAGAAATCAAGGGCAAAAATGTTTTATATAGCCTTGTAAACATTAAGATTACAGCTCATATACTAAAAATTGCCCACCTATGAAGAAACTGTCTTGCCTAATAACAATCCTATCTATGAGTTATAAAGAACGAACACAATTTACACAGTTCTGTGCTAGTTATAGTTACAATTCAAGGCTGGTAAAAGCTCAGCCAGTAACCTATAGGCCATATAAGCATAAAGACCTGGATTCCAACCCTAGAACCCAGACACATAAAATAGCCTTGTCTGCTGACACACACTTAAAATCCCAGCACTTGGGAGGTGGAGACAGGTTCCTGGGGTTTGCTGCCCACCTAGCATAATTTACTTGAAAGGTCAAGAAACCCAGTCTCAACAAACAAACAGACAAACACACAAAAGAACAGAAAACACAAATAAAACAAAACCCACAAAACAAAGAATTAAAAAAAAAAAGTGGATGGTTCCCAAGAAATGCTATCCCAGGTTAACAGCTAGCCTCTATACTCACAAGCTGGCCTCTACATTTAAAAGTGGACCTATGTGCACCTACATATACCCCTACAAGGTACAATCTAAACTTGTCAAGTTGTGGATAGACTGTTTACGTTTTCAGTCTTTGCTCAACTGTATGCAAAACCCCACCACACTGTTCCACTGTATATAATAAATTCTAAGCTTCAGGAGTACTGAGGCTTCTCTATTTGAGTTCAGACTACCCAATTCACAGCTTTTCTGTGTCCATCTGTTGCCATTTCTTTGTACCCTGAATGCCTACAGTGAGGTACATATCCCTGGAGCCATGCATAGATATGGCTTTCAAAGGGACGACGCCTGAAGATGACCTCTTGCCCACACACATGCACATACAACACACACACACACACACACACACACACACACACACACACACACACACACACACACAGAGCACATATGTGATTGTGCACACCCAAGGCCTGCCAAGCTCAAGCCAGACAATTATCCCAATACTGGGGTGGGAGTGGACACGTAGTTCCTATGCTTACCTGAAGAACTATTGGCAATTACTAGGTGCTGATTAAAGAAGAATAAGTTTTCTGGTATATCAACTCCATTGTAAGCCTAACACCAAGAGTAAGTGGACAATAAACTGGACTCCATGGATTGAAAGAGAGAGTAAGGAAAGAAAGAAGGGGCCAAAGAGAGGGACAGTGAGACTAAGTACACAAATAGGGTATGTAAGGAGGTAGGAGCGAATCTGGGAGGAGTTGAAGGTGTGAAGATGATCAATATGCACCTTACAAGTCTCAAAGAAATAATGAAAATCTTATTTCAAAAGAAAAGGTCACTATAAACCCTTCTCTAAACTGACAATACCAATATTTTTCAGTTTATTACTCATTAGATTTCTAGAGATTATTTTAAATATATACATTTGTTACTCCTTATTTATAAGTATTTGTTTAGTAGCATCAACCTGGATTTTAAACATTTTAGGGTTTTCTCCACAATTTAGACTATTTTATACAGTGCATATCAATGGCTACCTAAAAGCTGCTGACTCAGCAAGTGTACTGAGCATATGAAGCAGGATCACAGTGGCACTGTTAGTTGGCTTAGTTTCTTTCTTTCAGATTAACTTAGTTTACTCTCTTGAATTAGGTGTGGCTATACTCTACTCTCAAGGTCTAATTCTAATATCCAGCCAAGGCTTTTGTCATTGAGTAAAAGAATCCATGAGACTGGATTATGGGATTAATCACAAGATTAAGAACATGAGGAGTTAAGCAACAAACAATAGTGTTCTGAAGGCTTAGATCAGACTTATAGCTTTCGAAAGAACAAACAGAGTTTTGTTCTAATATAGCTCGTCCAGCTCAGGGAGGCCTGAAAATCTCTATGTAGCTTTGAATGGCTTTGAATTTGTGATCTCCTACTACAGCCTCCCAAAGGCTGGGATTCTAGATGAGTGACACTCTGCCTGCCTACTACTTGATTTTCTTTCTTTCTTTCTTTTTTTTTTTTTTTTCTTTTTGAGTGGTGGTGCAGCTTTTTTTTTTTCTTTTCTTTTGGAGACAAATAAAACAATTCCATTTTACCTTTCTTCACTCTCCAAACCCTCCTTGCTTGTTTTCACATCCATGACTCTTTGTTCACTAATTATTATATGCACATATGTATATGTGTACACACTCCAAACAACAACCTGTTCAGTTTGCATAATACTACTTGTATATGTTTTCAGAGATGACCATTTGGTATTAGATGAGGAGTAGTTGTGTTCTTCCACAAGATTATTTCTCCCATCCCCAGCATCACGGAGTTGCCTATTGCTCTTTGTGGACAGCTGAGGCCTAGAAGGCTTTCTCCCACACACTTGAGGATGTTATTGGTGCTGTCTTTGTTCATGCTATGCAGTCAAATTGATGAGTCTGTACAAGTGTAGCTTCTGACATCAGTCAAAGGTAATATCTGAAAGAAAACTCCTAATGCTCTGGATCTTATAGTCTTTCCACTTCCTCTTCCTCAGATTTCCTGAGTCTTAAGTGCAGGAGAGTTTTATGTTTTTTTCCCATGATTCTTTAAAGGGGATTTCATCATTAACAATTATCTTATGGTTTTGCTTAAAGCTACTGCATAGTTTCTAACTACTTACAGAAAAAGTGAATAAAACCTAAAAATACTACAAATGGGAAGTGTGGCAAATGGAGTTGAGAATATAGATTTTAATAAAGAAACAAAAGTTATTGAGTGCTGCTTTAGTCTGATAATATGACAATTATGGGGTGTTGGGTGATTTATTTAATTCACTGTACCTCAATTTCATCAACTCTACCTGGAATGATTATAAACCAATCACATAGAAATAGACATTTAAACATAAAGGAGTGTAAAGTAATTAGCATGGTGTCCATGGTGATCCCTCTGTTGGCCCAGAGCAGCAGGGCTAACAGCTCTCACAATCACAGCAAGATCAGGACTTACCTTCCACACACTAAGAACACACTACACACACACGAGTGACAAAGAACAAGTGATTCTTCGATGTCTCAGAACAAGAAAAGTATAAATCTAGGCAAAAACATTCTTTAACTCAGAAAGTCTGTTTCCTGGTATTCCTGCAATTCATCCTAATTCCCTTAAGAAAGAATCTGTGTGTATACGATGTGCGTGTATACGGTGTGCGTGTATACGGTGTGCGTGTATACGATGTGTGTGTATACGGTGTGCGTGTATACGGTGTGCGTGTATACGGTGTGCGTGTATACGGTGTGCGTGTATACGGTGTGCGTGTATACGGTGTGCGTGTATACGGTGTGCGTGTATACGGTGTGCGTGTATACGGTGTGCGTGTATACGGTGTGCGTGTATACGGTGTGCGTGTATACGGTGTGCGTGTATACGGTGTGCGTGTATACGGTGTGTGTGTATACGATGTGTGTGTATACGGTGTGCGTGTATACGGTGTGTGTGTATACGATGTGCGTGCACATGCACCATGGTAGAGGTGATAAGACAAGTTCAGGCGGCTCTACCTTCTCCTTGTTGGCTTTTGTGTGTAAGAGGCTAACTGGCCCACAGGCTTCCAGGGAGTCCAATCTTCATCACTCATCTCACCTGGAAGCACAGATGTGTGCTACCATGTTTGGTTTTACATGGGTTCTAGAGAATCTGAACTCAGGTCCTCACACTTTGCCCAGATAGCCTCCTCCCCAGATCTTAGTTTTCTTAAGTAGTCAGTCCAAGGTTTAAGCATTCTCCTATCTGAAAAACTTTCTTAGATCAACAATTAATATATATTGGTAATTTTGCCCCTCTGTGTTCCTTTACATTACATATTCTTTTTAACTAATCCATATTCTACTAAAATTGAAATTAATAATTTCCATGTTTTCTCCATTACTAAATATTAAAATACTTCAAAGATGGATATCTGCTCGTACTCATTTCATATCTATAATGCATTGCACAGTAAGTCTTCCACCTAGACTAAATACTGAACTTAGCTTTCTAAAGTTTTAAAATGTTAAACACAATAGTATTTTTAACAGTTATTTTTTAACTCAGCCAATTTCAAGATGGTACCATGACTCTTAGATGATACTTAAAGAAAGTATATGAAGTGTACAATAAGTTCTATGCCACAAAATTGAAAGTAAACATTCTTATATTTCCTAGGCATAATTGCAATGTGCTTTCTTACTTAGATTTGATGTACTTCAGTCTGATCTAGAACATACAAGACAGTGTATTTTAAAACTTGGTATATAAACTAGATGCTATCTGCCACTTTTTTTTTTTTACTTATTTGCTATTCTTTAATACTTTTCAGAAAGTATATCTAAACATTATATTTCTTATTGTATATTAAGACTATATGATTATTATATGCGATACTGCAATCATTCATCATCATGGAAAATATAATTCAGATATAAATAAAAATTAAGAATGACTTTCAATCATTGGTGGCAAATATTAGAAAACCTACTGAAACTAACTCAACATGACAATTATCAGCATATAAAATGGCAATAAAGGCCAAAAAGTTTTGAGATATATCCAGAAACTCAGGCATCACCAAGGGTTCAGCCTTTTTGTATGTGTTTGTTCATGTGTAACACACTCCTGCTGTCCAGGTTAGCCTGGAACTTAATGTTCTTTGTGTTTCAGCCTTCAGGAGTTCTGGAATGATAGGCACCTATCTCTAGGGCAGATTCTATCTTAACATTCTGGTATCTTTTTTAGTCTAAGACTATTCATGATCAAAGAATAACTACTAGTAAAAAATTATTTCATAATGTTATCTAGAGAGGCAAGCCTGCTGGGGGCTTTTTTCTTTAAGAGTGAGGAAGAAATATTTGAACTGTCATATTTCTTACTATGTCCTAATGATCTATCACATGCTCATTCCTAGGGCAATCACTGTCAAGGATAAGGACTTTTTCCATAGATCAAATAGATACATCCCATGAACTAAAATAAAATTTCCAACATACCGTCACAGAAAAAAGTGAGTATAGAATGATGAATTATGTGTACTCTCAGAAGATTCAAATAACCTCTATAATTTCTGTTTATCTAACAAATATGAAATGAGAATCCATGTGCTGGGCTCTATGTAAGGTGATTGGGGCATAATTATAGAAAAGACAAAGTCAAAAGTAGAATATCATTAGAAATTTATTCTAGCTGCAAAAGATTTGATGTTAGAAAAAAATGAGCAGCAGTTTGACTCCGAAAATATTAGAAATAGAATTGAAACAACTTAGTAAGAACTGGATACAAGAAAATTAGAGAAGGGAGGTTTTGGAAAATGACTCTAGGTCTCTGGGATTCTGTACAATTAGCAGGGTATAGTACCCACTGAAGTGAGGCACAGTGGAAGAAGCACGCCTCCTCCTCAATGCTGATGATGAACCCCTGAGCTCCTGTTCTCACTTATCTACTAGGAGTTTGTTCTCTCTGGAGTTTGATTCCTGTTCAAAAACTTAAGAATTGGTATTACACGACAAAGAAGGAAGAAGGAGGAACAGGACAGCAAATTATTTCTAAATCTTAGAAATATTTCTCTTTCCCAAAAAAAGATAGTTGCCTTAAATTTATGACATGCAATTTATGGTACTTAGTATAGTTTGAAAATAAAATAATTTAAACTTTAAGCACACGTCACTAAAACATTTATGGGAAAGTAAACACTGAAAATAAAACAAGTTTATACCTAATCTGCTTTTAAATCTACACCCACATTTTTGGCTATTTAAGAAATTGAGAATAAATGCCTTAAACATACTATTCTCATGTTTCTAATTATTATATTTTCAAAATTTAGAACTCAATTTTAATATAAATAGTCCTCCGTTTCTATATGTCTAAATCCATGGATTCAATATAATGATTATATCCAATCTCTCCTGAACATGTACAGGCTTGTAGTTGTAATTACACAGATGCAACAACAGATTATGAAGTATTTACATCCTTGCAGGCATTGTAATAATGTAGAGATAACATATACAAAAAGATAGATATAGATGACATAAAAATTCTATGCGATTTTTCATAAAGGACTTGAGAGTAGAGCATCTATGAACTTTGGCATCCAAGGGGGAGCCTGGATGTCTTGGGACATCTTTTTTTTTTTTTTCATTTGGTACTTCATAAAAAGAAACTCAAAAATCTATAATACTTATTTTACTTACCTCTAATAGAAAATCTCCTAAATACTGAATTGGATAAAATGGAGCCTTAAAGTTTTCTTGCTCTCTTTCAGCACTGATTCTTGCATTACTGGCAATCACATGTGTTATCCCACTTGGAGAATTTTTTGGTAAAATGACATTTGCTTTTCCAGCCTCCAAAACTCTAAACAAAAATGTAGATAAAAAAAAGAATAGAAAAGAAAGAAAAGAGAAAAGCAAAGCATTAGAAAAATTGAGGTCATTCAATCACCAGTTACTTCCTTAGGGATAGGAATACAATTTCTTGGATAAAAGGTCATTCCTTTAGGACTATGGACAGTTAACACCTATAATACTTTCTTAAAACGTAAGATATTTAAGACTCTTGCTATCCTTTCTATCTTTCTATTTCTTCATATTAGACTTTTTTTTTAAAAAAAATGAAACACGAATATTAACATAAACAAATCACAGCAAAACTAAAACAATGAAAAAAGTTTAAGAAATCAGCCATCCTGGAAGGCAAAATACACCTCCTAGGAAATCCTTGTGAACCTCAAACACACACAAAGATACCAAGACTCTACTAAAAGTCCTTTAAATGCTTAGTCTTTGGCTAGGCTTTCTAGCATATAACTAGAATCATAGAATTTGAAGAGGCAGAGGCAGAAGCCTAAATTTGACATCACCCTGAGGTGACATGAATAAATTCTAAGCCAATCTGGGATAAGATCCTGTTTTACCAATCAAAACAAAACAAAACAAATAAAGAAAAAGTGCTTGAACTTATATTAAGAAACAGTTTTACATGAGGACTAAGAAGATATTACACACATAGACATATATATTCAAATGTGAATTATTGTTTTTGTTTCTGTTTAGGGTCTAGAAAGCAACAGAGGCCATACCTCATCTTGAACATATGATAGAATCATGGTATTAAGCTAATCAAGCATGATAAGCCCCATTATGAACAGTAACTATTTCACTTTTGCAGAATAAAAGAAAAGAAAAAGAACAGAAGAAAACATAACAATGAGGTAAGTTTTAAAGAAATTTAAAGGCAATGTATAGCTAGTGGGACAGCTCATTATACTGGCAATCTGTCCCAAGAAAATATGTCTTCACTTGCATATTCTTAGTCACAGGAGTTTCATGAAAAGGTAAGTTACAATAAAGGGTAAGTTAGACTCAAAAAGAAACTTCCTAGGTGACGGTAGTAGCGCCAAACCTCAACTCCTTTGCATGACCCCTTCAGTCCTGGATTGTCAACTAAGACTGAGGCTGTACATTCACCAATGGCCCACCCTGGCCTCTCACAGTGCCAAGCCTCAGTTGCTCTTCATTATCATGTACAGCTCCTGCAAGGCGTACAACCTTGGCTATCTCTGGAACATCTCTGTACATCCTTTGTATTACCAGAGAACACTTTCCAGAAGATTTTACACCTGTGATACTAGTCTCTTCTTGATCTCCACTAATTTCTTAGGTCTAGCTAACCAGCATCAAAAATGTCCCAGTAGTCCCTTCTATTCTGGACTCTAAAGCTAGAGCTATGAGTCCAAAGCTGCCAAGTTGTGCTGCTTGCTGGGGCTGGAACATGCCCCCTGGCTCCACCTTGTTCTATTACTTTTTCTTTTCTTTTTTTTTTATTTTAAAGATTTATTTATTATTATATGTAAGTACACTGTAGCTGTCTTCAGACACACCAGAAGAGGGAGTCAGATCTTGTTACGGATGGTTGTAAGCCACCATGTGGTTGCCGGGATTTGAACTCTGGACCTTCGGAAGAGCAGTCGGGTGCTCTTACCCACTGAGCCATCTCACCAGCCCTCTATTACTTTTTCAATGCTGGGATTAAAGGTGTGTACCAACACACCCGGACTTAAGCTTTTCTTTGCCTAGAACTTGTTCCATCCCAGGGTGGCCTTGACCTCAGAGATCTGTTTGGTTTTATCTTCAGTGATTAAAGGTAGTAGTACCATGCCTGGATGTAAATTTAGCTGGGTAGGATCTTGCCCTAATGTCCTAGTCCCTTAATCTGCTATCTCCTAGAATGTAGAATTCAGTTCCATCTTACATCCTGGTGCCCCTTTAATACTTGAACCATATATTTTATATTTTTCCTTTCTAAGCTTGTATGCTTGTTCAAAACACTCTTCATAAGACTTAAGCAGAGAACAAAATCTTTGCTGGGCTTTTTTGAGACTTCCCTTGTCAATGCAATTAATATAAATCTCTTCACCTTAAGACTCAGGTAGACTCTTCAGACATATTCTTCACCAAAATACCACAAAAATAGTCTCTAGGCCATGTACTGAAATTCTTCTCCATTGAACCCTCTTGGGTCAGGTCTGCACAGTTCAAACCAATCTCACCAGCAAAGTCTTTCATATTCTTACTAGGATAGACCATTAAGTCCCATTTAAAGCATTTCATTGCTTTCCAAATCCAAAGTCTTAAAATCCACATTCTTCCAGACAAAAGCATGGTCAGGCCTATCACGGCAATACCCCACTCCTGGTGCCAACTTCTGTCTTAGTTAGGTTTTTACTGCTGTGAACAGATATCATGACCAAGGCAACTCTTATAAAGGACATTTAATTGGGGCTGGTTTACAGGTTCAGTCTATTATCATCAAGGTGGGAGCGTGGCAGCATACAGGCAGCCATAGTGGAGAAGGAGCTGAGAGTTCTATACCTTCATCTGAAGGTTGCTAACAGAATACTGGCTTCTAGATAGCTAGGATGAGGGTCTTACAGCCCACACCAACAGTGATAGACCTACTCCAACAGGGCCATACCTTCTAATAGTGTTACTTCCTAGGCCAAGCATATACAAACCATCATACCCAGAGTCTCCAAACTTCTTTCATCCAGGTTCCTTCAGACATATTTCTATCCAACAACAGCCTACTTTCAGGAGACCCTCCTCCTACCAGTCCCCCATAACTTAAGACATTCAACTATGCCTCTTGATGGGGACCAGATCCCCTTAGCTCTTTTGAACAATCCAAGTCTGTCTTATCTCCTAGCCCATCTCTTTTACTGCTCTGGCAGCCACTGGCATACAGAATCATACTCTACCAGTGACCCCAAATCTATTACAGTTGCCTAAGATCCTGATAGTGTGACAATAACCAAAGAACAGAACACCAACCAAACCCAAAATATTTCATGACAAGAGCAAATGTAAACAATGCTTATCTACCAGTACATAGGATTCTAGAAGGAAAACTACAACACAAGAGGGTACCAACAACAAAGAAAAAATAAGATATTAACAATTATCACAACAAAACTAAAAGGAGAGAATCAAATACACAAAACTCCACCTAGAACAAATATAACAGGAACTAATAATCATCTGTCTTTAGCATCTCTAAATATCAACCAACTTAATTCCCTAATAAAAAATAAAGACTAACAAACTAGATATGCAAACAAGATCCAGAAGCATGCAAGAAACATACTTCAATGACACTACATCAGAGTTAAAGGCTGGAAAAAAGTCTTCCAAACAGACAGTTCCAAGAAATAAGTGGGAGTTACCATTCTAATTCCCCATAACTGAGTTTCAACCAAAAAGTTGTCAAGAGAGGTATGGAAGGAAACTTAATTTTCATCAAAGAAAAAATACACCAAAAGAAAGTCTCATATCTGAATATCTATGTTTCAAGTGCAATGGCACCCACATTCATAAAAGAAACTTTACTAAAGCACACATTGAACCACAATTATAGTGAGAAACTTCAACACCCCACTCTCATGAATAGACAGGTCATTTGAACAGAAACTAAACAGGGACACAGCAAATATAATAGAAGTGATGAACCAAACGGATTTCACAGATTTTTAAAGAAAATTTCACCTTAAAACAAAAGAATATATCTTCTTCTCAGCATATCATGGTACCTTCTCAAAACTGAACAAATAATCAATCACAAGACAAACCTCAACATATACAAGAAGATTGAAATAATCCTATGTATTCTATCAGATGACCATGGATTATGGCTAGACTTCAATAACAACAACAACAATAACAACAACAAAAAAACCCCAGAAAACCAATATAGCCATAGAAACTGAACAACTCTACTCAATGATAACTTGGTCTGGGAAGATATAAAGAAAGACATTAAAGACTTTTTAGAATTCAAGGAAAATTAAGGCACAGCACACCTAATCTTATGGGACACAATGAAAGCAGTGCTAAGGGGAAAATTTATAGACTAAGTGCCCTCCTAAAGAAATTGGAGAGATCCTATATCAGCAACTTAAAAGTACACCTAAAGACCTAGAACAAAAGGAAGCAAGCACACCCAAGACTAGTAGAAGACAGGAAATAGTGAATCTCAGAGCAGAAATCAACCAAATAGAAACAAAGAGAAGCATACAAAGAATCAACAAAACCAAAAACTGGTACTTTGAGAACATCAACAAGAAAGATAAACCACTAACCAAACTAACTAAAGGGCCCAGAGACAGTATCCAATTTAACAAAAAGAAATGAAAGGGAGACATAACAACAGAAAATGAGGAAATTTAAAAAAAAAATCATGAGATCCTACTACAAACGCCTATACTGAACAATGCTGGAAAATCAAGATGAAATGGATGAATTTCCAGTCAGTACCATATACCAAAGTTAAATCAAGAGCAGGTAAAGTATCTAAACAGGCTCATATCCCCTAGCAAAAGAGAAAAAGTAAGTCATTTAAACCTCTCAACCAAAAAAACAAAACAAAACAAAACAAACAAACAAACAACCCAAGGCTGAATGGATTTAGTGCTGAGTTCTATAAGTCCTTCAAAGAAGAGCTGATACCAACACTCTTTAAGCTATTCCATAAAATAAAAACAGAAAAAAAGACTATCTAATTCATTTTATGAAGCCACAATTACTTTGATAACTAAACCACACAAAGACCCAACAGAGAACTTAAGCCTAATTTCATTGAAGAATATTGATGCAAAAATATTCAATAAGTTTCTAGTAAACTGAATCCAAGAACACATCAAAAGTGTCACTCACCACAATCAAGTAGGATGTAAAGTTGGTTTAATATAAGAAAATCCATTAATATAATCCACTATTTAAACAAATTCATATGATCATCTCATTGGATGATGAAAATGCATGAAAAAAAAAACACCACTTCATGTTAAAAAAGCATTGGAGAGATCAGGAATTCAAGGCCCATATCTAGACATAATAAATGCACTATATAGCAAATATCTTAACAGCCAATATCAAATTAAATGGAGAGATACTTGAAGCAGTAACACTCAAACCAGGCACAAGACAAGGTGCCCACTCTCACCACATTTATTCAATATAGTAGACAAAGTTCTAACCAGAGCAACAAAAGGAGATCAAGGGGATACACTATTTGCAGATGATATGAAAGTATTTATAAGCGAACCCAAAGATTCTACCAGAGAACTTATTCAGCTGATAAACAACTTTTGCAAAGTGGCTGGATAAAAAATTAACTCAAACAAATCAGTAGCTTGCCTTTATGCAAATGATAAACGGTCGGAGGAAGAAAATCGGGAAACAACACCCTTCACACCAGTCACAAATAATATAAAATACCTTGGGGTAACTCTAACCAAACAAGTAAAAGACCTATATCACAAGAATTTCAAGTCTCTCAAGAAAGAAATCGAAGATCTCAAAAAATGGATAGATGCTCATGGATTGGTAGGATTAACATAGTAAAAATTGCCATCCTACCAAAAGCAATCTACAGATTCAATGCAATCCCCATCAAAATCCCAACACAATTATTCAAAGACATGGAAAGAAAAGTTCTTAATTTCATAAGGGAACAAAAACCAAATAAACAAAAAAAAAAATCAAGAATTAACAAAAACTTTTTTTCCAATTTTATTTATTTTTTAATTAAATATTTTCTTCATTTACATTTCAAATGCTATCCCAAAAGTCCCCTGTACCCTTCCCCCCCGCCCTGTTCCCCAAGCCACCAACTCCCTGTTCCTGGCCCTGGCATTCCCCTGTACTGGGACATATAATCTTCGCAAGACCAAGGGCCTCTCTTCCCAATGATGGCCTATTAGGCCATCTTCTGCTACATATGCAGCTAGAGACACAAGCTCTGGGGGTACTGGTTAGTTCATATTGTTGTTCCACCTATGCTCCTATACTTTTTTTTTTATGACCATCATAAAAAGCAGTGAAGGGCTTTGCATTTGAGTAGTAATTGAAATATCTCACATCTGTTTTTAAATTGTAGGAGAGAGGGGAGGAGAGTGCAGACAAGGAGATAAGAGAGAGACAGTCAAAAAGATATGTGGGTGGACATGCAAGCAAGCACGCATGCCACGCGCACACATACATACACACTCACTCACTCAGTCTGGGCCTGGGTGAAATTTTGATACCTCTAAGCCCATCCTAAAAACGACAGTGCAGGAGACAATATCCTAAATAAAAGAACTCTGACTAGGTAAATAAGAAAGGCTGTTATGGAGTAAATAAAGCCAACACCCAGCACTTCTCAGGAATTTCTCAAGGAAGGTTTCTTTTTACCAGAAAAAAAAAACAGTACCTACCTCTCTTATCCACTCCGAAGGTCAACTACCTGGGCAAAAGTATCTAGTTCCAGATTAATCATAACAGCCTTTATCAGCTCAAACACTTAAACCTTGTTGACTGTTATAAAGCCTGCTTACTTTCCTACCAAATTGTTGTTCTCCAGTCTCAGAGGCAGACCAGCTGTGTGTTCCCTCAAAAAACTTCTTTCTACCAATGTATTGTAAGTTCACGTACAGTTACTATTATGGAAGATAAGTCACCATTAAATATGACATGAAGTTTAAAATACATGCAGTAAAGCCATTTATTAGAATGAAAACAGAAAACTATAACAAAGTATTTGCAAGTAGAATGAGTAATATATTGGAAATGGACAATATATCATGATGTAGTTTATCTCAAGAATACAAATTCAGTTTAACATTTAAGGACTAATCCTTGGGAGTGAGAGATGTTCAGAAGCTAAAAGTGATATACTTCTTGCAAGGAACATAGGTTTCGGTTCCATGCACTCTCATGGCAACCCATAACTGTCTTTAATTCCAGTTTTAGAGGATCAATGCCCTCTCTAAACCTCTGAGGGTACTGTAAACACTATACACACACGGGTTGTGTGTGTGTATTTTTGTATACATACATACATACATGCATAAACATATATATGCAGGCAAAACACTTGAACACTCTACATTTCTACCAGAATAACCTTAACAGAATAAAAGAGAAAAGCCAAGAATCCCCATAGACACAGAAAAAACAAAAAGAACAAAAAGCAAAAACAAAACAAACTCTTAGTGATTCATTTATAATAGCTGTCCCAAATACAAAACTAGCAAGCAATAAGTTTAGCAATATAGATGTAAAATTGATACAATGAAATCTAAGACATATGCTGAGTGTTGTGGCTCAGGACTATACTTCAGGACATCCCTGTACTTGCAAAGAAGAGCCAGGAGGTCATGAGTTCAGGGCAAGTCAGGACTACAGAGCAAGATCTGATCTAACGAAGAAGCAACATAATCTATAGGACATTAAAACTCCCTGCAAAGACACATAGTGTATGCAGAGGAACAATCTACAATGTTAAGAGATTAATTCTCACAAAATCAAGGATAAAGTGTAATCCTAGAAAAAGCCTCAACTTGGCTTTTAATTGTTATTCACATGCTGATTCTAACATTCTAACATTCGTAAATTAAAAAGGTCTACAAAAAGTTTCAGAAAATATTGAAGTTGACGATTCAAGCTGATTCCAAGATCACAATAAAACTACAGTAACAAAACAGTGGATTGATGATGGGAAGCAGAACTGAGTATGACCACCTAGACCACAAATTTTAGGAACATCAATACGCATAGCCACTGAGAGGAGCAATAGTGCCAAGAGATGTCCAAGTAACTGTACCCTACCACAGTGCTTCTTCAAGGGTAAGCAAATGTGACCCTGTTGAGTTTTGTGGTTATATTATTCCTCTGGGAGAGAGGTCAAGATGAAGGTTTTGCTGGTTACTATCTCAAGGATATGCTGATTTGGTAAAAAGGTTCTGTCTCTGTGGTTTTGGAAAGGTGATTAAGGTATTTACACCTTCCAGAGTTATATGGATCAGATATGAGGAAGGGAGATCTCCAGAGGCCTAGATTCCAGAGAATCAAGCAAAAAATATATCTCGATGATACTAAAATTTTGTTTTGAGATTTATGTATTACAGAATGCACAGTCTTAGTAAATTTCCTTGCCAGACAAGCTAAACTGACCTGCTTGAACTCCTTCAGTTGGATCCAGTCATGCACAGACATCAGAGACTAATCAATCCTGTTTCCCCTACCCTTCCTCACCCCGCTCCATGATGTCTCAATGCCTGTATTCAGTTTGAAGAACATATGAAGAGTTGTTGGCCCAGCTCCCTAGGCTTTGGGGGTGGATAGGGTTATTAATAGGTTGTCTTTCTGGGGAATGTAGCAATGGTCATATTTGGAACAGTGAGGGAATAGCTTAATTTGTTTGCATAACCATAATCTCATTTGGTAGAAATCTTTATAATTGTTACTAAGTTGAAGTCATAAGTTCTTATTTGGTACAGAATTTATTTTGATGCAAGATCAAGGTTATCAATGGTATAAATTTCTTCTATTGATGTTAAATATTTGAAAGTACAGGGCTTAGACCCAGTCCTTATTTGGCTGTTATCTGAGATGTTTAAGCCTGTGAGTTCAGGGTCAAACAGCAAATTCATGGCTCTGAGTTCACTGTTAGGGGGATTTCAAGATTTTAACTAGAAATAGCTGAGAGTAGTTAATGGATGACAGTCCAGATTACTTCACATAGATAGTTGGTTTTCAAACATCAGAAATCCACAGAATGTGACGTTTAATGATATTTATTGATTTGTTGCTGAGACTAGTCTGCTCCTGACAGTTTTCCCTGGATTCAAAGAAGAAACTGAGCATCTTAGAGTTACTCCAATTGGGGCAAAACAGCAATGAGGCAAGAATTACATCATTTCATCTACAGACATAATACTGTCCAAACAAAGGACACAATTCCAGATTAGGACAGCTTGATTCTGCTGAGACAGAGTAGGCTAGTCCTTAATATTCTAAGTCTGTCGGGTAACCATGGCCAGTAGGCTGAAGACCAAAGCTCCAATGTGCTGAAGGGACTGTCCAAGTGATCAGGATCAGTGGTCTCTATAAATTGGCTAAGTTTTAGACACTGTGTTAGGCTTCCTATATATTTTCAGTTAATATCAGCTGTTCTTGGATTTCTGATGGGGTTGAAAAACTACATAGTCTTCTAGCCAATCCAGGCTTTTTACTTTGAGAGGAACCAATCTGAGAGGATGGTTTTCAGATGGCATTCAATCTAAAGCCAAGACATAGCCAGGTCTTGGCTTTAGATTAAGTCTTTTAAGTTATGATAGAGCACAATGTTCCATTTTTTTTTGTTTTGTTTTGTTTTGTTTTGTTTTGTTTTGTTTTGTTTTTTTTTTGGTTTTTGCGAGACAGGGTTTCTCTGTGTAACCCTGGCTGTCCTGGAACTCACTCTGTAGACCAGGCTGGCCTCAAACTCAGAAATCCGCCTGCCTCTGCCTCCGAGTGCTGGGATTAAAGGCGTGCACCACCACGCATGGCCACAATATTCAATCTTATTGGCAAAAATGTTGAACTGGATGTTAGGCCTATCTTATACCATATAATTCACCAAATGGTAATAGTTGTGCTCAATTTATATTTTGAGAGAAAGTATTTTTTAATTAAACAGAGAGGGTGAAATGTTGCAGGATTTTTCCTGTCCAATCACATTAGGGCAGTGGGAGGCTTGTGACTGGACAGGAGAAAGGAGGCGGGGGAGGAGTTGAGGAGACAGGAAGAGAGATCTGAAGAGGAGAGAGGGAACAAAAAAGAGGAGAGAGAGAACCAAAATGGAGGCTGACGTGGTGTTATCAAAAGGTTAGAATAATCATTATCATTTGGCTCTGAATTATAGTATTGACATCTTGTAAATTGTGCTATTTTTGATACATTAATCTGATTGGCTAATTAAGCATTAAGAGTCTTGATTTTACCAGGTAATCAGGTGTTGAGATAGCTAACCAGGGGTGTGTGTGGTGTTGAGTGAACGCAAGAGGAACTCCGGGACCCCATCTGAGAGATGGCCTGGTGAGAGCCATGCGGCCTCCCAGGGTTGGAGAGTTGGTAGGCCCAGAGACTTAGCTAATGAGATCACCTGGCACAGGGGCTAGCTCTGGCCTGGCAGCACTAAGAGTTAGCAGGTTCATTTTTTAATATTTCCCGCAACTATTTTAGGAAACAATTTAAAATTTTTTGAAATGGTAAATATAAATTTACCATTTCAGCAAACAATTTAGTTTGTAGATACTTCTTATGAGAAATGAATTACATCTACATGAATAATTATGATCAAATATTAAAAGCAGCCTAACTAGCAAAGACAAAAACCTCCCAAATACCCATCAAAAAGGAAATAAACAATAGGTTGCTATACATTCATAGAGTGAAACATAACACAAGAAAAAACCCCAATTTTAAAAAAAAATTAACAAATGATAAATCTCATAACTATAGTACAAGGCAAATGATGATAGATCAAATAAGTATACCATTCAAACATATCTCAAAACATCTAAAGCATAATAATAAGAAAAGAAATCTGTGACTGTTTGGTGTTGGTGGTCCAGAATTAAAAGTAAAAGGATACAAGAGAACATTAAATGTTAAAGAACTTGATATAGTTAGGCTAACATAACTATATAAATTTCTCCAAACTCACCAACTATATACTTAAGATGGGTGCATCTTATTGCTTATAAATTATTTAGGTAAAATATTTAAGGTTCTACCACTGATTTAAAAAAAGAAAAAAAAGAAAGAGTTCAGAATACAGTTTAGGCAATCAGAAGTCTTTTAAAAATATTCCTTTAAAGTGATGGAAGATGGCTTAGTAGTAAAGTACTTATCATACAAGCATAAGAAACTGAGTTTGGATACTCAGTACCCATATTAAAATCTAGGCACAGTGGTGTACACCTGTAAGTCTAGCACTGGAAAAGGGACAAGAGGAATCCAAGGGCTTGTCCAGCTAGCAAATGAGCCTAGCATTATCAGCAAGCCCTGGGTTCTGTGAGAGAACATGTCTCAAAAATTATGAAGAGTAATGAGAAAAATGTGAGCTCTCTCCTCTGCAAATGCATGCATGTGTATGAGCACTTGTACACACATATTCACAGACAAACATTCCTTATATTTAAAGTGAATTTAAATTGTGGTAGAGACAGTACGAACCATGAACCACAAAGACAGTATTATATAAACCCTAAACTACTCTCTGATAATAAAATAATAAACTAGCAAACGTTTAAGAATGCTTCAAAATGAAAAGTTCCCAATTATTTTGCTCAATTTGGACAAAAGAAATTACATGGAACTAAAATAGAGATCAGAATAATCAAAACCCACCTATAATACCCAACAAAGGGAAACAGAACCTGTAGAGACCTTATCTAGTGAATAGGCATGGCCCCGGTTGAGGGATGGGGCCACCCACCCACCTTAAAAATATTAATCCAGAATTCCTCCTGTCAAAAGGGAATGCAGGGACAAAGAGTGGAACAGAGAGCAAAGGAAAGGCCATCCAGAGACTGCCCCACCTAGGGATCCATCCCATCTGCAGACACCAAACACAGACATTATTGTTGATGCCAAGAAGCACTTGCTAAAAGGAGCCTGGTATAGATGTACCCTGAGCTCTGCCAGAGCTGGACCAATACAGATGTGGATACTTGCAGCCAACCATATGACTAAAAATGGGGACCACAATAGAGGCGTTAGAGGAAGGACTGAAGGAGCTGAAGGGGTTTGCAATCCCATAGGAAGAACACCAATATCAACCAACCTGACCCCCCAAAGCTCCCAGGGACTAAACCACCAACCAAGAAGTACACATGGGGGATCCATAGCTCCAGCTGCATATGTAGCAGAGGATGGCCTTATCTGGCATCACTGGGAGGGGAGCCTCTTAGTGCTGTGTAGCCTTCATGACCCAGCATAGGGAAATGCTAGGGTGCTGAGGCAGGAGTGGGTGGGCAAGTGGGGGAGCACCCTCACAGAGACAGGGGGTAGAGGGCTTGTGGAGGGGAAACTGGGAAATGCGGATAACACTTGAAATGTAAATAAATAAAATAACCAATAAAAAATGTAGCCATACTTCAAAAAAATTTTGTTTTACTAAGAGACTCATGTGTACAATGGCACATCTGAATAAAGCCCTGAACACATGTACATAGCTAAATGAACTCAGTGGGCTTGATACACAAATAGGTATGTGTATGTGTGTACATGTAAAAATAATGAAGAAGTGATCATTAATTACAAGAGTGGGTGTGCAGAAGAGTTGGATGTTGGGTGGGTGGCAGTGATGTAGATGCAGAGTTTCTGCATGAAGTTCTCAAAAAATTTATTAACTAAAAATAAATTTCTCAGCTATAAGAATAACTTTCTTTAAATATCTTATTTTAATAATTGAAGCTATGTATTAAAAGATATTCATAGAAATAAGAATTCATTCACTGCTTCAAATTTATGAAATCCATCCTACCTTACAAGAGAGTCACTCCGCTTATCTGCCCTAACAAGGAGAACAACTTTCCATCTGTGGAAGGCCCCAGGAGCACCAGTCCGTTTCAGCTCTTCACGCCATCTTTTAGGTGCAGATTGCATTTGAGGTGAATAATGGGAGTCTTTTTCAATTTTATATCCCCATTCATAAGTTGTTTCATCAAGCCATCTGCCACTTTTGGCACTGTGAATTATGTAATCCTTTGTTAATACCCATTTTCCTAGAAAGCAAATGAACTGTCTGTCACAAAAGAATTTTTAATTCTGCTAAATGATAAACAATAAAGACCAAATAACAACTAAAAGACATCCTTTTTTTTGTACACGAGATTATGAGAGACTGCCAAAATTATTATTAAAATAAAATTCAAGAGGCCTTCAATATCACTGAACATTGTATATATTCTTTTCTATGATACATTGCCATAATACTAAGTAGTACTACGTGAACTATGAAGTTTTAAAATGAAATGTAGCATTACTTGAACTATTATTACTAATTTAACTTACTAATTTAAATAACATTCACTGTATTGTCATATTAAATTTATTGAGTTAGTGAATTTTCTAGAGAGTGTACTTATTCTGTTTTTTATCTGGGCACCAATGATCTTTTAAACATCAGAAATAATGCATAGTTTTGTTTGCTCTGGGTGTATCAGTGGTGAGGAAGCGTGAAAAGTCTCAACTTGGATATCTCAGAAAAATAAAGTAGGAGAACACTGCTTCCCAACATAGACAGACGGAGAGCAACCTTGAAGAAGAAACCATGCTTATTTGTAATGAGATGGTGGGAAACAAAGGGGACGACAAGGCTGAGGTCTACTAATGCTTTAAGGTTTGGGCAATTTGTCCCAATTTTTCTGTTAAAATGTTTTTCTTAAACAAAACATATAAACTAAAATTTAATCTTGACAGAATAAATATTTTTTTGTATTTAATATATATTTCATGTGTTGGAAAATTTTAAACAGAATAAAGCAGAAATCAAACAAATCTTTTTAAAAATAATATGCATATTGATATTATAACCATAATATATTTCTAGAGACTTAAAATGCATCTTTTTCTTACATGAAGTTTTTTCATGAGTTAGAGAAAAGGAGTCTACTTACCTGCTGCACAAGCTGCTAAAAACTTCTCACTCTTGCACAGTCGTTCAGCTATAAGATGTGTACAGTTTTTATATTTCTGAAGGGAAGAACCCACATCAAGCAATATTACTACAGAGAAAAGTTCTTAATTAAAAACTTCTACCTTACGTTATCAAAGGGTATTTTATGATTCTTAAGTCAGTATTTTAATTCTATTTAATTCTATGTTGAACATTTTAGTAGATTTCTATACTCACCTCACTCTTAATAAAAGTGCAATCTAGTTTTAAAAGCAATTTGACTAGAGCTTCCTTTTCTTCCATCTTAAATCCTGTCATTTGGATGATATGTTTTGTGGCACTATCTTCCATCTAGCGCAGACACATACAGAAGATAGCAGATGTTAAACATTATGCATAAGGTTGCCTTATTTTTTTCTTAGTTATGAGCACTAAAATGAAACTAAAACCATGGAACATATTATGAATTAAACATGTTAAGCTTACTTGTAAACAACGATGTTAAATATAGTTACTACAATAAAAAACATTTTCAAGCTAATTTTTCAAAACCTTAAAAGTGAATTTTTGTTGTTGTTTCACCATTGAAACCCTCCAGTATTATACTATTTTCCATTAAAACACAGCATTGAATATTATTGTTTACACAACAATAGAGGCCTATGTAAATATGAGCATAATTACTGACAGAACTCATATTTCTACAGTATTTATACTAAATAACTTTAATATTAATAATTTTAATATAAGACTGCAACTTTTGTTTCCAACCTACATCTCTAATTTCTTCCTCTCTTCCCACCCTCCACACAGCCTCCCTGATATGTTTGTGTGTTCAACATACCACAATATATCTCTGATATATATACTAATTACATCAAAAGGTAAACAGAAAAACCACATGGTTTTAACTTAACTTTATTTTCATGGGACTTCAACTCATGAAATAAAATTCACAAAGTACTTTGTGTTTAAGGTGTTATCTAATTCATAGATCTTCTAATTTGAATATATGTTTCTTTAAATTAGGTAGTCTGGAGACAAGTACAGCATATAAATGGAATTCTAGAAACGTTTGTTTCTCTGACATTTTTGTTGTAACTTCTGCAGAATAGGATCTCATACCATAATCAGAACAAAAATAGTTGTTATTCTCAACATTCAAAGAAACAATTGCTTCTCAGAGAAATCAAAGTTACCTTTCAGTGTTCAGCATAGTATGTACACTAAGCAAGAATATGGTCCTGGATTTAATCAATGTACAGCAGAAAAAAATGTTTTAAAAGTGTAGCAATTTGAACAAAGGAATAAGTGAAGAATGTTTTACAGAATTTTATTCTGACAGACAAAAACAAGGTCTCACATACCCATGAGTTCCATACCTGTAGAATATGGATGTAAAATATTTGGGGGGAGGGACCTAGAATTTGAACTAACACTTAAAGGTTTTTTTTTTTCTTCTCAACACTATTCCATAATCAAAATAAAGTAATAGCTATTTACACAGCATATATACTACATTAGGAATTTTAAGTTCCTGAGATGACTTAAAGTATGGAAGGGGATATGTGATTTAGATGATCACATTTTGGTACCTGAGGAAAGTTCTGGAACCAAAGTTTTATAACACCTCAGGACAACACACACACACACACACACACACACACACACACAGAGAGAGAGAGAGAGAGAGAGAGAGAGAGAGAGAGAGAGAGAGCGCTCAAGGACACAACTACGCAAATTTACATGTATACACACACATATACAGACAAACACACTGTCCCAATCCCCACTCCAAAGTTAAACCACATTCTGGCATGAGACTGAAAGCTTCACTCTAAACCATCTATGTTTAAACTAGCATACGGGGTTAGGACTGAACTTTCTCTTTCCATGTTTAAAGCTCCTGAGTGGAGAAAGAGTAACTAGGGTAGAGCAATTACAGTGTTCCTCTTTCTACCTTTTCTCATGCTTGGAAGAAACTCCTCGAGCATACGTGCATATCTGAGAAACAGCTCACATTAATGCTTTCTGACACACTGAAGTCTTGAATTGCATGGGCAGAACAGCTCACAGGTCACATGGTAAAGAGCACAGTAGAGCTGCACATCATAGCCACCTCTTCCAAGTCCAGTCTTAGTCAGTCAAAAGGCTGGTACTATGACCTCAACAAATCTGTCTTCAGTATTTGCCAACTGACTCCAAAGGAGGCAACAGGGATACAGTGTCAGTCTCTAATACACTGAAATCCAGATGAAAAACATAAAATATCTTTAAGAATGAGACTTTCAAACAAAGCCAATGCTTCAGTGTAATTGATTCTGGCTAGGACACAATTATAAAATGTACATTGATGTATCTCATGAAAAAATAAATTTATAAAATTCTATGATCAGTAAATAAGACACAAATATTTCCTTGAGCAAGGATCTTTTTACTGTATTGATTTTAAAAATTATTTTCAAGGTTAATATAGGTAACACTTGAGTGACAATACCAAATAATACAGACTAGCAATATAGATAAATTTTACAGAGTTTTACTGTAGTTTAAGAAAAAATGTTTAATTTAAACAACACCAGAACCCACACAGTGAAGATACACTTGTATTATTCAGCATATGCCTGTAACTAGGGGAGAAAGTTGCTTTCATTAATTCAAAGGATTTTTTTTTTAATTTAAGTAAATCTTTTAGTAATTTTTGTTTAGAAAATGATACATTGTTTTAGAATAACCAAATAAAACTCAATGTATCTATAACAATTGTCTTGGTATTCAACCAGTGTTTTTATAGATCTCAAAAGCCAGTTATGAGAGAAAGCTATGATTTTAAAAATAGTATATATTTTCTACATTGTATTTTTATTTATGTATTTATAAGTCAAGTTTTCAAAACCAGTTAGCAGGCTTTTTTAAAAACTATTACGAAAAGAAGAGGGATCAGAGTCATTTTTACTTAAAATCTTACCTATTGAAAACATAATTAAAACTGTTATGGAATAACTGATTGGCAGAAGGACAGGGTGAAACTTAGGAGCTGAGCACGTGCCTAGTATGAAGGGGACACGGGAATCAATTCCCATGCCTTCCTACCTCCAATAATCAAAAGAGTAAAAATAAAATTTCTGTAACACTGTTACCAACAAGTTGCCTTTATGCTTTATGCTTTATGAAAATTACATGTTATGTAGAAATAAAAGAATATCTATCATACTTTGTTCTTTTCATATCAGTAATTGCTACTTTAGATTTTGAATTAAGTGACATTTTAATAAATTGTTTTGAGGTATAAATTGTTAAAGCATTTGAATGTATTGAAATTTATATATATGTATATATATATACATGTATGTGTATATGTATATATATGTATGTGTGTATGTATATATACATATGTGTGTATATAGTGTGTGTATATATATGTGTGTGTATATATATATATATATATATATATATATATATATATATATATAAAATATGGGTTTTTTTTTAACCATAAACCTTGTCCTTATAGCATACATTTTGATGGCCATAATCCCCTCCTTATATTTAGCAACATTTTCAGCTAAACCACATCTCATAATAATGAAAATAAGACCAAATGTATTCAGCAGCAAAAACCACAAAAGTATTTTTAAAGTAGTTTTCTTATTCTGAAAATACTTAATAAGAAACACAAACTTTTCATGTAAAATCAGGAAAAGGAAGAAACAAGAGTGATAAAACACAATAACCCAATTCAAAGAATATGAACACATAAACGTTTAAAATGAAATTAGAAAGCAAGACATTTATTCACATGTTTATCAGAAAAACAGGAGGCGTATTAGTTATCTTTTTGGTAATAAACCTTGGACATGCACAAAACTAGCATTTTTTAGAAAGGAAAGACTAATCTAATTGCCTTCTGTAATTATGTTATTAACCTGAGGTAAAGGCTTATATAACACAGCAATGTTTTTGAATATCATACTATATGACTAAGATGGCCTATGTTGTTAAATATATATGACTACATGGGACAATTAATGTATACATAAACACGACAATATAGACTATGGATGTATTTTATATATAAGAGTTCTCCTATATCCTGCAAAATTAAGAGAACAGTAAACAACAGCCTGATGTGTCAATAAGTTAAAAGAGAACATTACAAGCATGTACCTAATGCAATAACATATATTTGTTTTATAGTCGCATATGCCTGTAACTAGGGGAGAAAGCTACTTTTCATAAACTCAAAGGAATTACTTAAGTAAATTCTTTAATAATTTTATTTAGAAAATGACACATTGTTTTAGAAATAACCAAGTAAAACTCAATGCATCTATAAATACTGTCTTGGTATTTATCCAGTGTTTTTATAAATCTCAAGCCAGTTTTCAGAGGAAACTATGACTTTAAACACACTCTCTCTCTCTCTCTCTCTCTCTCTCTCTCTCTCTCTCTCTCTCTCTCTCTGTGTATGTATTTGTAAATGTATGCATGTACCTATATCAATAAGCAAGGCAATCGAAGTAGGATTAAGTTTTATGTAGGTGGTATGTTCTGAAGTATGGAGGACTGAGAGCTTACTTCTAAAGATCTTTGAATATAGGAAAGAACAAACAATCCATAACACAGTTAATACTAGTGGCATTTCTAGAAAGATTCCATATCTTCCTAGCTGAGGTGGGGGTAAGAGAATGAGAGATATGAACCTTCAAGCACCAACACAGATGACAACATCACATAAAAGAGGAGAAAAGAGACCATTAGTTTTTAGCAACTACATGTTTATCTTTATAGTAATTTACATCACTACATTTATAATTATAAAAAAGTTCTTTGTAGTAATTTAAAAACTTCCTACGAATAATTCTTTAAAATGTACTTACCCTGAATCATACAAAACACAAAACTAAGAAGGCAGTGATTGTGAAAAGAGCTGCCCTTTATACATAGCAAGCAACTGTCACTGTGGTGTGGACTTTCTTAAAATATCTCTCACCACGGCCTATCCTTGATGCCTGAAATTCTTTGACAGTTGGTGTCAGCCAGAAGCACCAGGAAACTACAGTTCTCATTACTGTGATCATGTATATTCTATCCTAAGTTTTTAAATAGAACATTTGAATTCTTTACAATATGCCAGTACTGGCACATGTTTGAAGAATGGAATTACAATATGTTAAAAAGGAAATTTAGAAAGAAAAGTATAGACAATCAAGCATGGTGGAGTATAGCTTTAATCCCAGCACTTAGGAGGCAGAGGCAGGTGGATCTCTGATTCAAGCCAGCTTGGTTGGTCTACACTGTGAGTTCCAGGCCAACAACAGCTACAGTGAGACCCTGACTCAAAAACAAAGAAACAACTACAACAAAAAAGAAAAAAACAAACAAACAAAACCCAAAACAACAATAACAAAGGTAAAAAAATAAAGCAAAGGCTTCCGGTTGGGTTGAGGCAGAACAATGACTACAAGACAGAGGTCAGCATAGACAGAGTGAAACCCTATGGGACAGGATAGGCAAACAGGGTAGGTGAGAGGGTAGGATCAACAGTTGGCTAAACAAATTGCTTCAGAAAGAAGTCATTGTGCCTAACAAAGTCCTTGGAACAAGTGAGGGTAAATCTTTCCTATTCTGCATTATAATGTTTTATAACCACTCATATGTATATATATGTGTTTTAGTTCTTATACATATATAAGAACTAAATTTTTACTTTTAAAATTATCTTTACCAATATTTGTTTTTTAATTTCAACAAACACTGAGTATAGAACATTTCAAAAGTACTACGAGTATATAGCAATTTAAATCATCTCTAATTTTTTTACATTATAAAACTGATGTATTAGTTTTGTGTGTGTATGAAAAACAAGCATATAACAAAATGTGGGCATGTATTTAAATTTTTTATTAATTTTGGATTTTTGATTATTTTTCCATTGTTTTAAAACCGCATGTTAAAAATTAGCAGTCTCTTTGTTTTCATTATAATAGGATAATATTTTGATTTAAGACCATCTTTTACTGGAGATTATTTGAACAGACTTTTACAAAATATATACAAGTCTCCAGGACGGTTAATTTCACAGCTTTGAATTCACAATTTGAGAGATTTAACTGAAAAATTAAATTTAAACTTAAAATTACAATGAAATTGAGTATGGCCAAAGCTCTGGATTTCTGTTTTACAATACTGCTACAATACATACACTACAATAGCATACACTCCTATACTATGTGAGTTATATTCTGCTGGCTCTGAATTGTGTAATTACAGGTGGAGTGTTGGAATCCTGGCCTACGAAATAGACCTTTGGTCTAATATATCAAGCCTTTGGAATTTGTTTTAAAAAATGTTGTTAGTGGCTCAGCAGGTAAAGGCTCTTGCCACCAAGCCTAAAGACCTGATTTGATCCCAATACACAGATGGAACATATATATACACAGGCACACACAAAATAAACATAAAAAGAAGCCATCTTACTTCCTGTCCCACCTTCCCATAATGTGACCTTATTTAACTGAGGTCTGGAGGGACTGAGAATGGAGCTCAAAGCTACTGTGTCTACATAGCATCTGCAAGACCCTAGGCTCAATCTACAAGCAACATACAAAACACAAATCTAAACAAAAAACCCTAAGTCCCTAGTGATGAGATTTCTGAAATATTCTTGAATATTAAAAAGAAATGGTCATTAATTCCTTTAATGAAGAATTTGGAAACAGAGAATTAACAAAATGTGTAAGAAAGAAAAAATAGGAGACTGAAGAACAATGTAGAGACATTCCTATCTCTCCAACACTATACATGGTGCTGGCTGGACTAAAACTTTGAATTTGGGATTAAAGTAGTCCTTAAGAAGCAAACTGTAAGAAAAGCACAAGTCTAAGATTAATTAAAATGATTGATTTAATTCTTATTAAGAACCAAGTGTGTTCTACAAGTCTAAAAACTTCATATATTTATCCAGTATATCTACCTAAATGTAGATGAGAATACAAGATACTGGTAAGAATGCTGGAAATTACACCTAATTTAACCTAGATAAGGAAATAAATACTGAGTCAATCCCTAGTACCAAGGGCAGAGAAAAAAAAAAAAAAAAACCTACCTTGAGGATTTAAATCTTTGGATAGACAGTGAAACCAAGATTTAAGTCTGTTACTGTGGAAAGGCTATGCCTTTTCTACAATGCCAATCTGGCTTAAATTTTAGACTTAATCTACCTCTCTTAAACAATCTTATGAGGCAATTTTACAAAGCAATCTAATTTCTATCAGTATAGCAGGAAGGTAATACTACATGAAAAAAGAATCTACTACGTGGGATAGGAGACATTTAGAACAACAAAATGAAGAAATTAAACAATTATTAATCATTTTCAAAAACATAATTCCAATATCTAAAATATTCACATATTTCCTGGAATATTCTAAAGAGTTTTATTACTTTCCTATTGATAAAAGTTTCTATTTTTCTCTCTCAAAACAGATTTGGATCAATTATTGAAAATTTTCATGCATATTATTAAAATAATATATTTTAAATTTCAAAATAATCTTGTTGGAATCGCTTAAAAAGAACAGGTGATGTTCGACTTAAGTTCTGAAAGTATTCAGTCTCCTTTAGCCTTATGATTTTAACCTATGGAGAACTGAATTTATTCTTTACCTGGTTTTTAAAACAGTGGAAATTTGTAGAATAATACAGCCAAGAAACAAACTGAAAATACTATTTAATTAGTAAGCCTATACTATTGGTTTCCTAAAAATCAAAGAGGCAGCCATGGAAATTGTGAATGCATGGAATGGAATTTTAACTGCTCTTTATTTTGATTATGAAAAGGAATTACAACAGACTACTGTTTCATACACCAACATGATCTAAGCTTTCTGCTTTACAAAAGCAAAAATATTCTAAATCATATCATTGATTTTCACCCAAGTCAATGAAGCATGAGAAAAATCTCGACTAAGAAAACAGGTCTAACTGAAGTTTAGTTGCTTATTGAAGACTGTCTCACATTAAGATATATCTAAACATTTGAGTGTTTCAACATCCTAGGTCGTGAAATTCTTAATGTTACCTTACAAATAATCAAATTTCTTCTCACACAAATCTACCCAAATGATCAAGCTATGTTTTGAACACCTAGAATAAACAAGAATCATTCCATTCACAGCAACAGCTTGAAAACCAATATAAGACCTGGGTCGTGATTGAATTCAAGTCATTTCCAATGTTTCAAAGGAATTTTTTCTCTTATTTATTTATCTATTTTCCTCTGTAGAGGATAGTCATTTTTCACAAAAGAGCTTGGGGAATTGAAAATCAATTTCGATCAACCACAGGTCCCAAATCCCGATTTGGAGTATTAAGGTAAATGAGTATCAATTTAGCCAGACCTTGAAAACGCAATACATTTCTGTCACTTAGAGTTGTCCTGGTGCTCAGGAACCCCAGGAACACAAACCCTTCCTTTAGGAGAGGTGCTCGCGCGCTGCTGTTCAAAGCCTACAATACCGCTGAGATAAAAAGCTCATTTTCATTTCGGTGTGAAAAACAATTCTACTCGAGAGAAAGAATGTCTCGTTTTTCATCTTAATGAAAGGCAGGCCCTGGGAATCCCTGCCACCTTCATGGAAGCTAAGGTTTGTAGGCATCCAAGAACTGGCACGGGGTGAGGCGTCCTAGGCGGTTCTATGGAAACGGGAGACGCGAGCGGCCTAGCGCCCGGAGCCCCGGCAGCGGGCAGCGGCCTGGGCGCGCTGCGGGGCTCGCCAGGGACCTGTCTGCCCAGAAGGGCCGGGCAGGCCGAGATCGGAGGGCCCGGCCATCGGCACGGGCGCGGGCCCCGAGTTCACCTTGAAGGAACCAAGGCTGTGAAAGCACGAGCGCCAAGCGCCTCCGCGGCCCAGAGAGGACGGCCGGGAAGTCAGAGGCGCTGCCTGAGAACGCGGTAAATGGCGTCTTCCGAGCTGAGGCGCTTTACCTTCCCGGCCGAAGCTTCTGGGCTGGTTTCGTCTTGCGAAGCTGCCGGTGGTGGCGGTAGGGGCGACGACTACCACCGTAGGACTCCCTGCTCCAATAAACTAGGTTCTAGGAAACAATTTCCCGCCGCGCGCTCGGCGTTCCCGGAAGCAGTTTACCAGTTCCGGGTGGTTGTCAGTGACGCTCTCGAGCGGTCGCCAGGGCTGCCTGAGATGCCGACTATTTGGTTCTGGCCAGCGCGTCAGGCCCTTGCAGGATCAGCGCCATAGACGGAGATTGGTAAGTGACTTTTCCCTCTCTTCCCGGTGTTTTCGGCCTGCCAGCTACCTGCCGAATGTGGATAGGACCGAGAAGTGAGCAGACAGAAGTTGGCCCCCTAAATCCCCATCCTTTCCTCTGGTGCCTGATCCTCCTTGAGGCTGGAGAAGGCCCTGGGATCCGGCTCACTGTCTTCATTCGCTTGACTTACCTCCAACGTGGAAGTCGATCTTAGCCGAAGACAACTGGTTCTGTGCAGTGTTTCTACCCTGTCTATTCGCAGGGTTTGGTCTCCCTGTTTCTTGAAAGTTACATTATGTACCCTTTACTGAATACTGTTAAAATAGTTGGGGGTTCACTTGGGAGGGCAAGCAGGCAGCTGAAGACGGCGGCTTTTGCATGCATTCAGAATGGGACATTCCTGATTTTCAATTAATTGAACTTTTCTCCTTCAGTTTTAATTAAAAATGGCTTCTGTTTTTGTTTTTTTTGTTTTTTGTTTTTTTTCTGCTATGCATTACTGAGACGCTATCATTCCTATAACGGTATGCATCAGCTTTAGATACACGTTTTATGTTGTGGAAATCATTGATTAGAATCAGGTACACTTTCAGTAAGGAATGTTCTGACTTTACTATGAACTCACTGCGAATAGTTCAGGATAATTTTGGGTGGGGATTTGGAGTTACCCAGAGGAGTTGTAAAGAGAAATTGCTTTTGACAAATGTCTAGTTCGAGGAAAGATGCTCATTTATTCAAAGACGCAAAAAGTGTTACTCTTTCTTGACCAATGCAGTTTCCTCGGGGGAGTTCACTCATCCTCTTATTATTTGTTGATCACCTTTTCCCATTTCTCCAAATCAGTCAATCTCAAAAGACGTCTAGAGTGTACCATAAATTAAAATATAATATTAGGACTAGAGAGATGGTACACTGATTAAGAGCTCTCTGCTCTTCCAGAGGTCACTAATTCAATTCCCAGCACCCACATGGCAGCTCACAACTATCTGTAACTCTAGTAACATGAGATTCAGTGACCTCTTCGGGTGTGCAGGTATACATGCAGATGAAACACCATGTACATAAAATATATGCATAAACAAATCTTTTTAAAAAGAAAAATGTCATATATTCAATTAAAGGGACCTGAAGCATCAGACAAGCGCCCCTTTGCCTTTTGAGAGTAAAACTATATTTAGAAAAGCATGTTGATCTTTTTAACTGCCTGTTTGATTAATCACTGAACTTTTATAGTTTCTGAATGATGCAAATATTGTCACCTTATGATTTTTTTAACTTATATCTTAAACAGTTATAAATACTTTCAGGGAGATTTTATGTTCGTCACGCATAGCAACTAGCTTTAAAAAAAAAAGCACTGTTCTTATTTGTGCCTTGGATTCATATAGCACTTCATGAATGCTCACAGGTGTCTCTGCCTTCTGCCTAGCAGTTTATATTCACTATTTAATGTTTACAAAAGAAAAATCCTGTCTCTTTGCATACATTTTATAGTGCAACTGAGAGGTCGTAACATATACGTATAAAATTGTCATGACTGAGATTCCAGTCTTCCTGATTCTGGAACTTAGCTCTTTACTGTATTTACCTATCATGGTGACATGTGATTGTAATTCCAGTGTTTGGGAAATGGGACATTGGGAGTTCTTTTTTTCTTTTTTACACTCCATATTTTATTCCTCCCTTGCCCAATCCACCCTCCGACTGTTCCACATCTCATATCTCCTCTCCACCCCCTGTCTCCTCGTGGATGCCTCCAGCCCCCACCCCACCTGACCCCTAAACTCCCTGGGGCCTCCAGTCTCAGGAGGGTTAGGTGTATCATCTCTAAATGATCACATACTCGGAAGTCCTCTACTGTATGTGTGTTGGGGGTCTCATATCAGCTGGTGTATGCTGTCTGTTTGGTGGTTCAGTGTTTTGAGAGATCTCAGGGGTCCAGGTTAATTGAGACTGCTGGTCCTCCTGCAGGATCGCCTTTCTCAGCTTTCAGCCTTCCCTAATTCAAAAACAGGGTTCAGCTGCTTCTATCCATTTGTTGGGTACAAATATCTGCATCTGACTCTTTCAGCTGCTTGTTGGATCTTTCAGGGGTCTGTCATGATAGGTCCCTTTTTAAGAGTACTCCATATCCTCAGTAATAGTGTCAGGCCTTGGGACCTCCCCTTGAGCTGGATCCCACTTTGGGCCTGTTGCTGGATCTTCATTTCCTCAGGCTCCTCTCCATTTCCATCCCTGTAATTCTTTCAAACAGGAACAATTATGGATCAGAGTAGTGACTGTGGGATGGCAACCCAATACCTAACTTGATGACCTGTCTTCCTGATGGAGGTGGGCTTTCTAAGTTCCCTCTCCCTACTGTCTGGCATTTTATCCCTTTGAGTCCTGAGAGTCTCTCATCTCTCAAGTCTCTGGTGCATTCTGGAGGGGCCCCTCAACCTCCTATTTCCTGAAATTGCCTGTTTCCATTCTTTTACTGGCCCTCAGGGCTTCAGTCCTTTTCCCTCACCCAATACCAGATCATGTTCCCTGCTACCCCCATTTTCCCCTCATTTATTTTCCCTCCCAGGTCCCTCGCTCCCTTTCCACTTGGGATTGCTTTCTTCTCTCACCTAAGTGAGACTGAGGTGTCCTCACATGGGTACTTCAGCTTGTTGACTTTTTTGAGTTCTGTGGACTGTATCTTGGATAATCTGTACTTTTGTGGGGGGGGGGGCGGGGAGGGTTAATATCCACTTATTAGTGAGTACATACCATGCACATCCTTTGGGGTCTAAGTTACCTCACTCAGGATAATATTTTCTAGTTCCATTCATTTGCTTGCAAAACTCAGGATGTCCTCGTTCTTAATAGCTGAGTAGTACTCCATTGTGTAAATGAACCACATTTTCTGTACCCATTCTTCTGTCATGGGACATCTAGGTTGTTTCCAGCTTCTGGCTATCACAAACAAGGCTACTATGAGCATAGTGGAACTCGTGCCCCTGTGGCATGGTGGGGCAACTTTTGGGTCTATTCCCAAGAGTGGTATAACTGGATCTTCAGGTAGATCTATTTCCAATTTTCTGAGTGCGGCAAAAAGCTTTATTGCTTACTTCTCAGGAGGAAGACCCCGAACCCGGAAAATGGAGCTGCTTATATAGCCTGCAGCGTGACATTTCAGCACCTGATGTGGCGTGACAGCACCTGATTAGTTGCTCGCCCATCACCCCATTACTATGCCCCGAGATGGGCAGTGACTAGGCGTGAGTTTACTCTTGCACTTGTGCATAAGGCTTGTTTACTAGTTAGGCGCAGTGGAAGACAGCGCCATCTTATAATGGGGATTGCTCACGGCATGGCTCTCCACATCTGAGGAATTTCGAGATTGATTTCCAGAGTGGTTGTACCAGTTTGCAATCCCACCAGCAATGGAAGAGTGTTCCTCTTTCTCTGCATCCTCTCCAATGTGTGTTGTCACTTGAGGTTTTGATCTTAGCCATTCTGATTGGTATAAGGTGGACTCTTAGGGTTGTTTTGATTTGCATTTCTCTGATCACTAAGGACTTCTAACATGTCTTTAGGTGCTTCTCAGCCATTTGAGATTCTTCAGTTGTGAATTCTTGGTTTAGTTCTATACCCTATTTTTTTGATTGGAGAGTTTGTTTGGTTTTTTGGTGGTTAACTTCTTGAGTTCTTTATATATTTTGGATATTAGCCCTCTATCAGATGTGGGGTTAGTGAAGATTTTTTCCAAATCTGTAGGTTGCCGATTTGCCTTACAGAAATTTTCCAGTTTCATGAGGTCCCATTTATCAACTCTTGATCTTAGAGCATGAGCCATTAGAGTTCTGTTTAGGAAATTTCCCCCTGTGCCAATGAGTTCAAGGCTCTTTCCCACTTTCTCTTCTATTAGATTCAGTGTATCTGGTTTTATGTTGAGGTCCTTGATACACTTGGACTTGAGCTTTGTATAAGGTGACAAATATGGGTGTATTTTCATTTTTGTACATACAGACAGCCAGTTAGACCAGCACTATTTATTGAAGATGCTTTCTTTTTTCCATTGTATATTTTTGGCATCTTGTCAAAGATCAAGTGACCATAAGTGTGTGGTTTTATTTCTGTGTCTTCAGTTCTAGTCCATTGATCAGTCTTTGTCAGTCTCTGTACCAACACCATGCAGCTTTTATTACTATTACTCTGTAGTAAAGCTTGAGATCAGGGATGGTGACTCCCCCACCTTTTCTTTTATTGTTAAGAATTGTTTTCTCTATTCAAGTTTTTTTGCCTTTCCAGGTGAATTTGAGAATTGCTCTTTCCATGTCTTTGAAGAATTGTGTTGGGATTTGATGGGGATGGCATTGAATCTCTAGATTGCCTTTGGTAGGATGGCCATTTTCACTATGTTATGTATGCTCTGAGAGCAGTGGATCCTCAACTGCTGTGAGTTCAAAGGGTCCTCCACTGCTCTGCTGCTCGGAGTGCAGTGGGTCTTCTAGGATAGATATGGATATGGAGTCTTCATGGGAGCAGAGCAACTAGGAGTCTTCCCCCCCACACCCCTTTTTCAAATAAGCTTCTACACAAGTAGTCAGGGTACCTTTGTGAGCTTTTGCTTCCATATGGTGGATCCACAGGAATACTACAAAAATCATTCCAGATGGTGTATCTAAAGGCTCACTTTTCCTGACTCACAATTAACATTCAAACAACAGAGATTTTTGTATTCTCCCTTAGTCTTTTAGGGATTTAAGATTAATGCAGGTACTGGAGAGATGGCTCTTGTAGAGGGTCTGGGCTTGGTTTTCAGCACCCTCATTGTGGTTTAGAATAAATTGTAACACATTCAAGGGGGATTCCACATCCATTTCTGAGCTCTGCTGGCATCAGGCACTCCTGTGACTCACATACATGCATGCAAACAAAGCACTCCATATACATATCATACAGAATGTACTCAAAGTCTTTAAAAGAATATTGATGGAGATAACTGCATTATCAATTAGATAAGGATGAAGAATCTCTTTCCTTATACTTTACTCTGAAGTGAAGTTATACATAGAAATAGCTATTACAGGTACCATTTACAAACATTGCTATTGAAAAGCATGGCAGTAGCATGCAGAGTAAAGCATTTGCTTTCTGGATACAGATGAAGAAAGTCCTGGTGAAGAAAGATAAGGAGGAGTGTGGGCTTAGTGAGAATTCTACAAGGTGATAAAAGGAAAGAGTGGACAAAAGAGAACAGTCACAAATCAGTTGGATGCATAGGGCAATGAAGGCTAGTGGAAGCTAAGGTGCAGTTGGAGTTGAAGATCAGCTGTAGACACAGTGTATGCGTGTTTAAAGACATTAGGCTTTTCACTCTGTGCACTGATTTGTGTGTGTGACCACAGACTGTACAGGGTTGAGTTGTCACTTATTTTTCTTTGTTCTTTTTCCTTCTTTCTTGAAGGTTGATTTCTCACAGAAATATTTGCATATACAAATAACCCAAAAAGAAGGAAATGAAAACCTGCTCATTAACCCCACTCAGAGATACCTACTCATCATGTCTTCTACAGTGTTTCAGGTTTATGTGTGGGCGCTTTAGAAAGAAAAGTATTTAGCATTCAACAGTTTCTCTTGTGACCTACTTGTTTCCCTAGTCCATGAATCTCCCTATGTTAACAATGATGAGCTTTAGGGCCTGCATAGCACTTAGTCTCAGGAGTGTGTAGTCACTTTTATAGAGATAACCTACTGCAAAATGATAGTGAAATAAATATTTTGAAGTGCAAAAAAAATGTTTTGTAATAAAACCTTTTGACTTTTGTATCTACTCACTTGTAACAAATTAAATAAAAGGAAAAGATGACACCGGTCATGTATAAATATAGTATGACTCATATAGTAAATAGTATCAGATTATTCATTTTTACTAGTTATATTTAAATTTTAAAAGTCAGACATTTTAAAGGGATTTGTAGTAAGATGTTAACATCTTTCCATTCCCCTCATACTTAATTTTATATAATTAGATTTGATTATATTTAAACTTAAAAAATCAGAAGATATAAAGGGTAATATATTAGTCTCTTTATAATTTTCTTACCCTCCCTAAAAAAATCAACCTAAATAAATAATACCTTGTATGAATGGAAAAAGCACATTGCGTGCATAATACAATTTTAATAGAAATAAAAATAGAACACCCTCATAGAAGCAGGGGGAGGAGGAATGGGATAGGGAGTTTCTGGGAGTGGGGGAACTGGGTAAGGGGATAACACTTGAAATGTAAATAAATAAGTAAATATGTAAATAAATAAATAAATAAATAAATGCAACCAAAAAAATAACTACAAAATGTTCAGGCATGTGGACTATGGAGGGAAAATTTTGAAAATGTAGAACTCTGTGGCTTTACACCTTGCTTTCCAGAAAAGGCTTCTTGGTTTTTTCCTACCTGGCCCACAGCAGTTTGTGGTTGTGACAAGTGCTCTCCTGGAAGCTTTCATTATTCAAAAGAATTCTTCCCTCACTCTGGCCTCTGGGTGTCAGAGACTCTGTAGATATGCTTATTTCTCACCTTCTGCAACTTCCACCTGAGTCTTCCTGTTTTTCTCTCTGGGAGGCACAGCTAATCTAACAATGTAAATCTGGAGTTTACCTAATTCCAAATGATGGGCTTTAGGAAGATTTCAGACTTGTTATGCTAAGGCCTAAATTTTCAGTAATTTGGGTTTTTTGATTGGTATGGAATGGTATTTATTTTGTAATTATATTATGTTATGACATTTCTTTACCTATTTTTCTTGCTTTTATCCTTAGTTCATCATACATTTTCACTTTCAGAATACAAGGTTTGTTTAATCTCATAATAATACATTCCTTTAAATATTGTATATGTATATATGTTGTTCTTTCTGTAGTATGTATTCTTTCATGTTTGTCCTCAGATAGATCCACGAGGGATGCCATTGTTGCTTAAAGTGAGCTAATCTGTTCTCTGCAGTGTGGGAAAGGGTTCTGATGTGGGTTGGTTGTGCAGGGGCTCCTCAATGCTCGGTTCCTGCAGTGCCCTGGCCTCCCTGGTATGCTGGTGTTCATTCTTCTGATTTGCATTGCTTGATCCTGTCCTTCTGCGACTTTGTCAGTTGTTAATCTAGCACAACTTAGGTATTGGTAGTAGGGGTCACTTATGCTCAAGAATTACTGAAAACCTTCAGAGAATGTTTTTTGTTGTTTTATTTTTTGTTACTTTCTTTTCTTTTCTTTTTTTGGTAGTTATTCAGATATGGCTGTAAGAGTGTAGGTAAGGATGTCGAGGGTGTCTGTAAGGGTTTCTCTAAGGTTATTTGTCTGTTTGTATGGTGCACCAGTGCATGTGGATGTGGCTGCACATTTGGAGTTCACAGGCCAATTCTAGTCCTTTTCAGTTTTTCTGTGGCCTTTCTTCCCCAGATAGGCCTGCACACTGAATCTGGCACTTACTGAATTCGCTAACCTGATTGGCCTGCAAGCTGTAGGCATCTGCTTGTCTCTGCCTCTCCAGCACTGGGGTTGCAGAACTGTGCCCTCCCTGTTCTGTTCACCTGGGGAGATCTCAGGCCCTCATACTCTTGTAACAGACTCTTCTATTTCCCCAGTCCTGTTGTGCTTTGAGACAAGGTCTCCCTCGTAGTGCAAGTGGGCCTTGGATTTTTTTAAACTCTTGTGTTGACCTCCAGAACCTGTCTTTTTGAATTTCTTTTTTGTTACTGAACTTTATCCACATATTTATCATAATATAAATTAAAATTAAATATTTATAAAAAACATTTTCAGTACCACATCATTAATATAATACCCTGCACCAAAATTTAGCAAATAAGCGGTAGCTTCTTAGTATAGCATATGGAGACACGTCAGCTTACAGCTTCCCACTGCTGCTGGAAACTCCTTGCTCTGTCTTATGCTTTGACTGACCATTTTAGAGACATATGATTCTGTTCCATAAAGAAGTGACTTGGGGGGGAGTAATCTTTTTTTGGTGAGATATACTGCTCTTCCAAATCTTAATTCATTTCATCAGGAACATCTTGAAATACATACTTTCCAGAAATCGAACTTTTTGTTTGTAAGTTCAAATGATATTTTTGATAACAAATATTGCCTGATGTTTTCCTTGAAGCATATTTCACAAATTGATAGCCCAATCTGTTTAATTTTGAGAAACCTTGTACAATATACAAAGGCTTAATTAATAAAATTACTAATTCTTACTGATACATCAAGGATTTTATTAAACAATCTTGTCATTAGTATTTATTCCAAATGTGGTGCTGAAGAAACAAATCCTGGAAAGCAGGGTAGGATTCTTCCTGGAATCTGGGAATACTTTATGGTATATGGCAAAGAGAAATTCAAGTTCAAGTGAAATTAAAGTTGCCCATCATTTTCCCTTACAATGGATATTTTCTGGGCTATCTAGGTAAGCTCAATGCAGTGGTAAAGCTTTTTATAAGTACGACAACTGACAGAAGAAGAATTCTGAGTGAGCAATGTGCCAAAGGTGGAGGAGGTGGACCACAGCCAAGGAGTGACGTCCACCTCTTACTGTCCTATTTCTGTAGTTAAAACAGGTTATGTATTCACTTCTGAAGATTTGGAACGAGGGGCTTCCAGTGAGAGAGAATGCAAAGTTTGTCTTTCTGGGTCTGGATTGCCTTATTAAATATGGTCTTTTCTAGTTCCACCCAATTACCTGGGAAGTTCATGGTTTCATTTTTCTTTATAGCTGTATAGTATTCCACAGTGTACCTGCACCATTGTTTGATTATCCATTTGTCTGTTGTTGGACATTTAGGTTTTCACTTTTTTCACTGTAATGCATATAGTAGCAATGAACGTGGCTGAGCAAGTGTTTGTAGACTAGTATGTTGTTCTTTTGGGCACATGTGTAGCTGGGTAGCTGGGTCATATGGCAGGTTTATGTTTATCTTTTTGAGTATTCTTCCTTCTATGCATAGATTTTCAGAATGGCTGCATCAGTTTGCAATTCCTCCAACAGTGAATGAAAGGCATCCTGTTCTGTTGTGTGTGTGTGTGCACACGTGTATGCCTTTGTGTGTTTGTGGGTATATATGTGTATTTGTGTGTATGTTTATGTGTGTGTGCATGTGTGTGTGCCTCCCATGCCACACCCTCTCCAGCATTTATTGTCAGTTCCTTTGTTGATCTTTGCTATTCTGACTAGATTAAAATGAAATCTTAGTTGTTTTGGTTTGTATTTCCCTAATTTCTAGGCACAATGCCCCCCCTCCTTCCTCCTCCTCCTTCCTCCTCCTCCTCCTCCTCCTCCTCCTCCTCCTCTTCTTCTTCTTCTTCTTTTTCTTCTTCTTCTTCTTCTTCTTCTTCTTCTTCTTCTTCTTCTTCTTCTTCTTCTTCTTCTTCTTCTTTTTCTTTCTCCTTCTCCTCCTCCTTCTTCTTCCTCTTCTCCTCCTCCTCCTCCCCCTCTTCCTCCTCTTTCTCCTCCTCCCTCTTCTTCGACTCCTTCACCTTCTCCTCTTCCTCTTCTTCTTGTCCCTCCCTCCATGCCCTTCTCCTTCCTTCTTTCTCTTTTTTCTCTTCCTCCTCCTCCTTTGATAACTCTTTATTCACATCATCCCAGGTACATTTTATAAACAAGTCATTTGTTTCTATTCTTTGTGTTTTGAATTCTTTATATATTATGGATATCAATCCTCTGTCAGATGGTAGCTGGCAAAGATTCACTTCCTTTCTATAGGATTCCTCTTCACTTGACAGATTGTTTCTTTAGCTGTGCAGAAGCTTGTTAGTTTTATGAAGTCCCATTTGTCAATTGATGGCCTTAACATTTGAGCAACAATATTTGAAGTCCTTTCTGACGCCTCTATAATGTAGGATATATGCATGCTTTCTTGTAGCAATTTCATTGTATTAGGTTTCAAGTCTAGGTCTTTCATCCATTTAGAGTTAGTTTTTATGCAAGGTGATGATGAATATGAGTTTAGTTTAATTTTTCTTTATGCAGACATCCAGTTTTCTCAGCACCATATGGGAAAATGCTTTCTTTTTTCCAGCATATGTTTTTGTTGTCTTTGTCAGTAATTAAGTGGCTGTGGTTATATGTGCTCATGCTTTGGTCTTCAGTTCAGTTTTAGTCCATTGATCTCCATGGCTTTGTGTGTGTATGTGTGTGTCAGTGTTATATTGTTTTTATTACTATGGCTTTATATTGTATCTTGAGATATGGAATTGTAGTCCTGTCAACCTTTTTTTTTTTTTTTTTAATTCAGAATTGTTTTAGCTATCCAGGATTTTTGGTGGTTTCATATGAATTTTATATACTTTTTTTCTATCTTTGCAAAGAACAAGATGGGCATTTTGATTGGAATTACATTAGCTGTATTAATAGATTTTGGTGGAATGGTCATATTTGCCATTTGATTCTACCAATCCATGAGCATGGGACGTCCTTCGATTTTCTAGTGTCTGTCTCTAACCCTTCAGATTTAAACAATTTTTATTGTAGAAGTCCTTCAATTGCTTATTTAAGTTTATTCTTAGATATTTTATTTTCTTTGAGGCTATTATGAATGGGAGGGTATCCATGATGTCTTTGTATGTTTGCTGCTGGTATATAGAAAAACTATTGATTTGTGCAAGTTGACTTTATATACTTCTACCATGCTGAATTTATTGTTTCTAGAAGTTTTCCGGTATAATTTTGGAATACTCTAAAGTATGATATCATGACACTTGCAGATATGGATAGTTTATTGGAATTCTTTCTCTTGCCTTATTAATTCAGTTCAAGAGTAAATAGTGAAAAGGAATGGGGATAGCGGGCATCCTTTTTTTACATTTAAGACCATCTGAAAGACTATCAGGGTTCTCTCAGTAGAACACATGTAGGAATCTTATTTTTACTTTGTTTATAGTCTGTCTTTATTTATTTATTTATTTATTTATTTATTTATTTATTTATTTCTCTTGTTCATCTGTTTGTTTTTAGTATTTTTATTCAAACCAATAGCCTAGAACTTAAATGAAAATTAAAGAATCCTCAGTTTTGTCTTAAAACAGTTATATAGGCTAGTAGTTGAGAACTGAATCAGGGATAAAACTCAGCCTCACAGTGCTGGGGTCACAGAGACTTGTCATTATCAATGTCCTCTGAAGTATGCACCGTCACGGTAATCATTTCTAGAATTCCTGTGAACCTTTTATTTATTTATCAGTAGTAATTTTTAAAATTATTTTTCTTGTTTTCCTAATTTAGTAACTTGAATCTTCTCTCTCTCTTTTTCCCTATCTTTCTCTTTCTAAAGGTCTTTTGATTTCATTTCCTTTTAAAGTATGTAAGTTCAGGCTGGTGACAGTTCAGTGGCAAAGCACCTCACTAAGATTTGTGATAACTCTTTGTTTGATCCATGGCATTGAAAATAAGATTCAACTTGATTTTATCTATTATTATTTGTTATTTTTAAAATATTTAAGTTAGTCTTTATAGTTTCTCCGCTCTGTTTAATGTTTAACTTGGACTGCCCTTCTTTATGAAGCTTCTGCAAGTGGGAATTTTATATATTGTCTCAGTTCTTTTTCAAAGTTTTATTTCTCTCTCTCTCTCTCTCTCTCTCTCTCTCTCTCTCTGTGTGTGTGTGTGTGTGTGTGTGTGTGTGTGTGTGTGTGTGTGTGTGTTTGTGTGAAAAGTGTTAGGATTTAGAAGAGCAATAATATGGTAACATTTTCATCACAGAATGAACCAGAGAGATTTTGTATAGTCTCTAAATGAGTTGCTTTTCATGCATCTCTTACACTCTGTAATCCTGTGGTTTTGCATTTAGTTGAACTATTTTTAATAGCCTCTATTTTTAATATAGCAATTATTTAAAAGTATGTTTTCTAACTTGCAAATTTTGGATATTTGTTCACATTGTTTTGTTATTTAGATATTGACCAAAATATCATCATATAATATCCTTCTTACCTCTGATAGTAATTTTTAAATTTACCTGTGGGGTACACATGTCGGTACAAATGCTTGTGAAGGGCAGGGGCTAATATCAGGTATCTTCTTCCATTTCTCTCCATCTCCCCATCAATGAGATCATAGGCACAAGGTGCTGCTCCAGGCTTTGTGGGTTGTAGGCATATGCAATCAGTTCCTCATCCTTGTGTGGCAAGTACTTACTGAGTAAGTCTCACTAGCCCTCTGATTTATTATTAATACTGAAACTCAATCCTATTATGGCTATTATTTGTATGGTCTTTTACTTACAACTTATTGATTCTTGTATTTATAATCAACCTTGTCTTTAAGCAGAATATGTATATTATATGTATGTATGTATGTATGTATGTAACTACTCTTGATAGTCTGTGGTTTTTTTAGGTAATTAGATTATCTAAATTTAATCTGATCATTGATATGGTCAAGTTTCTATTTTCTATTTCATTTAATACTACGTTTTTAAGATCTACTTATTTATTTTATGTATGTGAGTTCACTGAGGCTCTCTTCAGATACACAAAAAATGGGCATCTGATCCCATTACAAATGGCTGTGAGCCTCCATGTGGTTGCTGGGAATTGAACTCAGAACCTCTGGAAGAGCTGTCAGAGTTTTTAACTACTTCCTTATAACCAGACCAATTTTGATCATCCTAATTGTAAATATTATTTTACTTAAATATACTTGAATTTCTCCCTTCTCATCTTGCTATTGGCATACAGGTTAGATCCTTGCACTATATTAGTTGTGCTGTTATCCATTCTCTTTCTTACATGTACATATTCTAAGAATTTGGGGTTGGGGGAGGAAGCAATATAGGATTTTTCCCCACCTGTGAGACAGTCTCCCTTGACCAACTTGGCCTTGACCTACTCTACAGTTGAGCATGATTTTGAACTGCTATTCTTGCTACTTCTTAAAACCTCAATAGCAGGCCTGTGTTACTGAGCTAGCTTTATACATTTGTTAAAATTAACCCACAAATTTTTACTAGCTCTGGAATGCTTATCTTTTGTTATGTATTTCTGTTACAAGTTAGTGTCATTTTTCTTCAGTATTTCTTTTTACGCAAGGCTGCTAGCAACTGTTTCTCAATGACTATATTTTGCTTTCAGTTTATTGATATAATTCAAAATGCTTGACACTTTTCTTTCTTTTCATTTTTAAAGATTTATTTATTTTATGTTAGTACACACCTCTTCAGACACACCAGAAGAGGGCATCAGATCCCATTGCAGATGGTTTTGAGCCACCATGTGGCTACTGGGATTTGAACTCAGGACCTTCGGAAGAGCAGTCAGTGCTCTTAACCGCTGAGCCATCTCTCCACCCAGACACATTTATTTATTTATTTATTTATTTATTTATTTATTTATTTATTTATTTATTTATTTATTTATTTATTTGAAAGCTTTGAATATTTTCTAGTATGGACTTCTTTTTACCATGGGATGAAGTTAGTGATTAATGATATTGATGCTCACCTGTGTCATAGTTTTCTCTTCATAAGATGTTCTTTTTGTCTTTGTGTAGCTTGATTATATCTTGTTATGAATGTCTTTATTCTGCTTGTGATACTTAAGATTCTTTGATAGATATGTTAATGTTGATCATGAAGTTTCTTATGTTTTTATCTATTATGCCCTCACAAGTTATCATTTTATCTGTATCCCTTGTTAAGATTCCTTTAATGATTTTTTCATTTGTTTGTTTTTAATATTTGTGATTTTCTCACATGTCTGAATCTTTGTTCATACTTTTAAAATTCTTATTTCTTTCTCTTGTTAAGCTTAAATAATTTATATTCATTCAACTTAAATTATTATTTCTTTAGTTATAGACTGACAAAGGCTTATAATGAATTTTATTTACTGTTTTGCAAATTCAAATTCAGAATTTTCATTTTGTCACTTCTATATTTTTATTATTCATTCTCTTGCTCATGCTGACTGAGAACTTGCATTCCTTCTGCCTCTACCACCCGAGTAACTGGTATACAGATGTTCATCAACATACCTGCCTGTTTCCCCCATCTGTTTTCTGTTAAAAATATAATTATTAAATGTTGACATAGGGTCTCATTCTGAAGCCCTGGCAATCCTGGAAGTCACTGTGTGAGCAAGTCACTGTTGGCCCTGAACTAGCATAGATCACTCTACCTCTGCCTTCCAAGTGTTAGGATGAAAGGTAGATGCCATCATGCCCACCTAGAACATAGTTTTAATATCTACTTTAAAGTCTTTATCTTAAGCCAGCAATATGACAGTATGCTCTTTGCTCTTAGCTTTTCTTCTGTCTTTATATCTTTATATCTTATTGAAAACTGGCCATTTTAGGTCATATATTGTAACAACTCTAGATTCAGTTTTTTTTTTAATTATTATTATTCTTTTCCTCCTTAAGGTTTTCATTGCCACTTTATTTTTAAATTAATTTCCCTAAATAAATATATTGTGATATATATATATATACATATGCATACATATACATAACATACATACATATATGCATATATATAAATAAATAAAACTTAATGTTAGATGCTCATAAATGCTTCTACTTTGAAAGTCATGTTTTTAGTTTTACATTTGTTCCTTGGACTCACCCTGTGTTTTTGGAGTATGATGGTGCCTGTGTTTATAAATTGGGCTTAAGTTCTCAAAAAGTCATAACCTTTCAAGTCATGGAGGATCTCTGTAGTGATGAAGGAGTGCTTTGTGTAACACAGACCAGATTATACTTCCTGTTGTCTCCTTTTCTGTCTTCTCTTTCCATATCCTATCTTTGTGCTTCTTTGCTCTCCTCTTTTCATGCTCTCTAATTTGGCCAAGTCTAAGCACATTTGTTCCAATTATGACCATGATGACCTGGGACTGATAGAACTGTTATTGTTAGCTGCCTGCGTTTTCCCATTTTCAACATCTTTACTTCCCCTGACAGGCGTGATTGTGTTAAATGAATTCTCTTTGGCCATTGCAGAAAAGTTTCTGGTCCTAATTGTCTTTCCTCAACCGAATAAACATGTGTGCTGACTAAATTGTAATTGATTGCAACAAAAGTAGCTAGAATATTACTATCCAAAAGTTATATTTTAATTTTAAAAATGATTTAAATCTTGAATATTAAATGATAAACTTTAATTAGCTTTAATCTGAATATGACAAAGAAATGAAATATATACTAAAAGAAAATGAACTAAATAAATTCAGTTAACAAAATGTAATGTAGTTGAGCCAATGATTATGGCCCATGTCTTTAATCCCAGTACTCAAGAGGCAGAGGCAGGTGGATCTCTATGAGGCCAACCTGATCTACAGAGCAAGTTTCAGGACAGCCACGGTTACTCAGAGAAACCCTGTCTCTAAAAACCAAAAATAAATTAAAAAGGTTTTAAAATATAATTAGTTAAAAGGAAAAAAAAAACACTTTCATGTCATTACAAGTAAATTCTCAACTGAACTGTTAACTGTTTGCAAGGTCTGCCTAGGTCTATAGTTTCTTTATAAGGAGAGTATTTGTGAATGGTTCTTGACCACAGTAGGAAGTCCTACTTCTGGTCTTATTTTGTGAATAGACTTTTTCTTCTCTTGATTTTCTTAGTTTGGTGGAAATTGTACATGTTCTATTAATTATTTATGATTTCTTTTGGGTAATTTTTAATTTTGTCTAGATATCAAATGTAGACTTTTTGTTCCAGGAAAAAAAAATACTTAGCTATTGTTGATGAATTAAAAATTAACTTCTGCCTTTGTGCTTGGCTTTTTTTTTTCCACATAAATCATGATAAAGAGGGAAAAAAGAGATTTTTGAAAATGATTGAAATTAACTTGTGTTTGATGAGCACTAGTGGGAAGGAGGATGCTTTATTCTGGTTAAACACACCATCAGACAAATACATAAAATGATTATACCATTCAAAATGTAAATTGCATATAAATAAATTTAACAATCAGTAAATACAGGAAACACCCATGAAAGTAATACATGAAATGACATATAACACACATAGTTTAGAAAACTCAATGCGGACTGGCAGTGGTGCCACATTCCTTCAATACCAGCACTCAGGAGGCAGAGGCAGGCAGGTCTCTGTGAGTTCAAGGCCATCCTGGTCTACAGTGATTCCACGGCAGCCAGGGCTGCAAAGAGAAACCCTGACTTAAAAAAAAAAGAAAAAAAGAAAAACAAACAAACAAAAAAACAAACCAAACACCAACTCTCCTCCTCCACCCCACCCTACCCCTGCCCCTCCAAAAAACCCCTCAATGTCATTGTCTGGAGTTGTAGCTTAATAGCTGAGTGCTGGCCTAGCATGCTTAATGTCCTAGGTTCAATCCCATGGAGAAAAAAAATTCAGTGCTGTCCTGTGGTTCAATTTGACCAATGCAATCTCACTATATTGATTGAAAGAATAAAATACTATCACAGGATGTTCTGAATTACATGTGAGAACAAAAACTCCCTAGGCAAAAATAATATAGTGTATTCGTTGCAGACAAAGACAGACTCAATGGTGGTTAACTTATTAATGGAACTGTAGTCATGGACCCGAATCTCAGAGATTTAATCAGAATCTTCTTAAAAAGAATCTCAATTATCCTGAATATCTCTAACAGAGGTAGATACTTTTTAAAAATTGCTTATACTGGAGAGTGGTTAGATAATATTGTAACACAAATACCAAATGAAATTACAGAACCAATTTTTTGCAAGTCTGCCTAGAAAATGGAGGGAAAGATGGCTTTACTAAACTGCCTGGAATAATGAGTAACTAAACAGCAGAAAACAGTTGGATTGAGTCATATTATCTGTTTTTCATGGTCAAGGACCAAAGATATCCTAAAGAGAAATAAATACTTGCTTCTCCCTTCAACATCACTACTTCAACAAACTACTGAAACTTTCCCCAGGAAAAAGGAGGAGGAAAGGCTGTGTCTCAGGAACAATAATTCATGCAGTCTGGCAGTTTGTCAGACTACCTTTCAAGAGAGATGGAGCTGGGATGTTGATGGTCAGAGATGGATGGGGTCACACCTTGACCTGGACTGCTGGCTTGTACTTACCTCTTGCTTTCTGTTTAATCCTAAACCTACTGTCAGGACCAGCAAAGATGGATTTCAGGGTCAAGGGTCACTGGACTGCTTTGTTTTTCATCCCATTTTGACCACAGTGATTAAATCTTTCTCTGCTTTTCACTATTCTTTCTCTTTTTGAGCTATTGAAGATGAGTGGAAGAGCCTAACTTTTGGGGGTATTGGTGCCCCAGGCTCTGACCCTAACAACCCCAGGAATATCAATGGAGCTGAAGTTCTTTAGGAATGATCAGTATTTAGAGAGTAAAGTTTGAAGTGCATAAAGTGCCATTATTACGATGTACCTATGCTCTGGCCCTTTTTTCAGAAGCCCATAAACTCATGGTGTTATTTATTCCAACATAATTCATTCATTTCAAACCTATAGGGCTTGTGTTTTGAATCTGTTTCTCTCGTACATGATGTCAGTGGTGAAGCATTGTCTAATTATAGATTTAAAGACTGCTGAAGAAACATTTCTGCTAACAATTTACAAGGAAATCATTTTTTTTTAATCTGTTTAGGATTAGAAGACCGGCTTAATCTTAGAGTCTTCTGAAATAAAATTAGATAAGCAATGCTTTTCCTCATATTTTGAATAATCTGTAGGTTTCTATAATTGTATTCCTGTGGCCTCTTGCAGAATACAGTTAGTGTATTTCTTTAGGAAGTTCGCATGCCAGCCAGCTGTCAGCCTTATGATATACCTGGTGTCTGATGTAAGGGGAAGTGCAATTCAATTTTAAACCAAGTTTTCTGCATGTCAGTGCAGATGGGCTGCCACAATCTCTCTTACTGATGGTTTCTTTGAAATTCCCCACTCTACATAGTCTAATTTTATTTTTAAATCTTTTGTGTGAGATGAAACCATCACTAACTGACTTTGTCTTTAGTTAAAAATCAGTGCACTGAGTGAAATAGTCTGTACTTGCGTTGCCCCTTCTCATTTCTACAAATAAAATACCACTACTTGTTTAGCTTGTGAGTTGTCTAAACATGTTGAAAGCATTCACTACAAGGCATAATGCTCAAGCTGAGAGAGAACTCTGACAAGTTCACTCAAAGGGAAAAGAGGAATAATTGATAAAAGGCACTGCAGATAATGATGCCAGTCAGTGATTGGAAATGCATAGGCTCACCTTTTAATGAATTAGATTTGTCAACAGCCAATGTTTTATGCACTACTTCTAATAAAAGTGGCACATGAGGAACTGCAGTTCTTTGAGGATGGCTTCTTCAAAGCTTTAGGATATCTTCAATTCCAAGACATTTTTAAATAATAGATATTTAAAAGTATGTTTAAATAATATTAAGGTTATGACATAAACACCAAATGACAAAATTCGGGAGTTTCAAAGAAGCAGCTGATGTGCCGTCACTGTTTCACCAAGCAATTGTGTCTTAAATTAGAGGATAACAGGCTGATTTGGGGATTTTCTGTCAGTTTAACTTTAAGTTCTCCTGTTGTTTTGGTTGGTGTCACAACCTTAATGTCAACTTTTCAAATAGATTTCTATGTTTCCTTTAGTTTGGGGTCATTAAAAATTGCATCTGATAAATCTAAGTGGCATAAATAGGTCACACTGAAGTGAAGTTTCTTGCTTTCTGGAACTGAGTGACAGCCAATACCTGCCGTGTCAAATAAAACCGTTAGCTCAGGCATCTTTGTAAAACCGTTAGCTCAGGCATCTTTGTAAGTTTTCTTTTGCAGATGTATTTGCTTTAGGAAAACACGGCCTGATGTTGGTATAGTTCTGCACATTCTGTTCTCCTTGTGTGCGTAATCCTAGTGATTTAATATTGGCAGGTTTTGCCTCTGAGATTATTTTTAAACGTGAAATAGCAGGTGATCCTGGAAGAGACCAAGGTCAGGTGATAGATGATGAGATGTTTTTCAGGTTGGGATTTTATCTTTATTTCAGTCCTAACTTTACTATTTTTGATCCACTGGTTCTTACCATTATCATTCCTAAAGTACCACAATTCTGAAGTTTGTTTGTTTATTTGTTTTTCCTAAGCCTCGGTCCTTAACAGCAAGAGGAAATTTTAATTTTAAAGCAAATTTTATCTATATTTAAATATAGATATTTCTAATTTAGAGGAAGCTTTTCAAATAAGTGAATTGGAACATACTATGTACCTACACTATGTAAAGTGTCTTCTGGCATAGAAATGAAGTGTGGTCTTTAAATAGTTGAGACCCAGCTAGCTTCATGCAAATTCAATCATACAAGGCTCAGATTTGTGTATTTAATAAAGCCACATAGTGCATCTCACTTATGTATTTAATGTCCTTTAGTGTGAAATGATGTCCTGGTGACTGCTTGTAAAAGAATGATAGCTTTGTTTTTATTGTTTCTGTTAGATCATTTGATTCCAGAAGTGGCTTTCTAATGGGATATAATATGCACTTTAATATTTGTTCAATAACACCAAGGGATGGCACTGAGCTCTTCCTATATGCTACAGAGTCTTCAAAGTGCAATCTGTGGATTGGCTTGTGTGATCTTTTTTGATAGCATTCCTTTAGTTGTAGAGAGAAGTTTAAGTAGCTCTTAAATAATAAGACAGAAATGCCACTCAAAATGGGAGGCCAGGCCAACAGAGTTCTTGTTGCTTAGGAATGTATTAGAAAGACAGAAACTTGGAACTACTGAATATCTCCATTATTAAAATAATGACTGAAATTGGACAAACAACTTTAAGCTATGCCACATTTATATGTAGAATATCACCTATCTTTTAAAATAATTTTCAAGTTTTAAGTATGATAAGTATGATACTTAAATTCTATCTTTATGCTAATTTGGGGATTTGTTGTCATTGCCGATATATTAGTAAGATATATAGTAGTTAAACACAGCAGAGATGACCTAGATCAAAATATCTGAAAGGTATTATATGAAGTACAGAATAAAATAATTCCAGAACATTAACAGGCCTTTCCTTCTAAGTAAAATTTTCAGCATTTAAAATTTCATTGAGGACTGGAGACATAGCTCAGTGGTTAGGAGCACTGACTGTTTTTCCAGAGGTCCTGATTTCAATTCCCAGCAACCACATGGTGGCTCACAACCATCTGTAATAGGATCCGATGCCCTCTTCTGGTGTGTCAGAGGACAGGGGCAGTGTACTCACTTACATAAAACAAATTTTAAAAAGTTTTTTAAAAATTAAAATTTCATTGAGTTGATTTTAGGAAGAAACAGCCTGAGTTTATTCTTACCTCTGATTTCTAGTTTCAGGAAACTTTTATAACTCAATGCCTTAGCTTTCTTATCCAGCAAATGAAGGGTAAAGCCTTACTTTACAGGTTGTAAGGATTATTACATGCATATGAAGGATTCGCTTCTCTCTTGTGTAATTAACTGGCATTTTCTTATCTGTGGTTTCCATCTTTATGTGTATGTGTGGGTTTTATGCATGTGGCAGTCAGAGGTCAACATCCAGTGCCCTTCCTTAAGATTGGTTGCTATTTATCTTATTTTTCCAGACAGATTCTCTCATTGAAGCTGGAGCTCATTGATTCAGTGTTGGTAGCTAGCGATCTTAGTTGAGTTTCTATTGCTGTGATAAAGACCATGACCAAAAGCATCTTGGGGAAGAAAGGGTCGCTGAAGGATGCCAAGGCAGGAAGCCCAAAATCAGAAACTGAGGCAAAAGCCATGGTGAAATGCTTCTTACTTGTTTCCTTTTCCTGTTCTCCTCATCCTTCTTTCTTAAACCACTGAAGACAGCCTGCCTAGGGGCTCCATAATGGGCTGGACCCTGCCATTTGAATTGTTAATCAATAAAAAGCTTCAGAGACTTGCCAGGGGCAATCTGATGGCAGTCCTCCAATTAAAGGCACCCTCCCCCCACAAAACTCACTGGTGTCCAGTTGACAAAAACCTAACCAGCACACCAGCCAATGAGCTTTATATATTTACCTGTGTACATCCATGTGTCCTGAACTGAAGCCGTCATATACGTATGGCCGAAACTTCACTGACTGAGCCATCTCCTTACCTCCTCCTGTCTCCAGCTACTTTTTTTTAAATCAACATTTTACTATGTAGCCTAGGCTACCTACAAATTTGTGATCCTCCTGTTTCCATCTCTTGAGTGTTGTATGTCACCACAGCCAGCTGCTTCCCATCCTTGAATATAGTCACACTTCATATGGGTTCTCTTCTTTGTGATAAGTTATCAAATACTTTTCATTAGAAAAGCTCACCACATACCCATAAACTGAGATATTTTCTGTTGGAATCCAAACCACAAACTTTTGTTTTTGTGTTCTCTGCGGTCCTGTGCCACTCTTGACCTGTGTACCAGTAGATGTCACGTGATTGTTATGATGTTTAACCTGCTTGCTTTAAAATGAAAATGAAATGTGTTAATGTCATATTTCAGTTTTAAGCTTCTGTGATTCTGTGCTCTGCCTCATGCTACAGCCCTGTAATCTCAGCTCCCCAGAAAGCTAAGGTACGAACCAACAGACCAAAGTCAGCCAGGGTGTGACTGTTCTTCAAAACTGGATAAAGATAGTGTGATGTGAGGCCATTTGTCCAACCTCTTAATAAAAGTAATACAGGAAAGTTAGGTGAGTAGACATGTTTGTTTAAAGGCTAGAAACAAGAGAACCTGGTTTGTTTTCTTCTGTGTGAACATAATTCAGACATAATCACGTGACGGAACAGTGGTTTGGTATGCAAATGCTTGCCTAACAATATTAGGAGCACATCAACAATAGGAGGTGGGACTGTGTGTTCTTGGAGGGTAAGACTTTCATGCTTACCTGTAAATGACATCAGGATAAAAATGCTTGGTGAGAAAAATACCCAGGGGAGCATTTATGCTGCCAGCTTGGGTTCCTACAGTGAAAGCATTTAATTTACCACATCTGGGTTGACCCAGGTGTTTAGGTATTTAGCAAGTATCTCTAATCATTCAGTTTTAGTTGGCTTTGGACTGTGCTTTCTGAGAAGCATTGTTACAGGCAGACATTACTGGGGAGAAAAAAAGGGACTTTTGTTGATACATGTTTGTAACATTGTCTTCTTTCATAATTTTTTCAGCCTCTGACCATCTCTTGTTTACATCCCATGGCTTGGTGTCATGCCCACCAGTGCTCCCCAGGCAAATCCTTACTCTTCTGCTTTTTGTTTTGCTTTTCTGTTTTTCATCTTGTCTTAGAGAACCCCTTTTCTAAATCAATTAGTCGTATATTTATAGATAATCCTACAAAATGATCATAAAATTCTCTTTCCTACAAAAGTCTTGAGCTAAAGCTAGGGGTTGAAGTAAATTTAGAATCTGTAGAAAATATTTAAGAAAAAGAAAAATTACTAGGAAGGAGTAAAATAAGAAGTAGAAAGTGTCTGCAAAGTTGTTTAAGGTAAGTGATGCTTTATAATTTTTAAAAAATTTCAACACTCACGTTCGCTCTTTAGTGTTTGTTTGTTTGCCTGTGGGCTATTATCTCAGAAGTTGAAATCTATATCTTGGTTGTCTATATCTTGGTCTTCTATGTAGCATCTCATTGAGGAGTTGTGGTCCAATTTTGTTTCCAGCTTCATTGGGTTAAGAAGTACCTCGGTCATTCCTGAGTGTTTCCAGAAGTTTTAAGTGAGGAAGGAAAACCCACCCTGAGGACAGGCAATAAATATAATGGATAAGGAAGAAAGCAACCGCTGAGCATTGGCTTTCCTCTTCCTTATTTACTGGCCCATCCCATAGCAAGCTGGTTTTGGAGCCATGCTTTCCTTACTGTGATGGATTGCATTCCTTTTCAACCGTGGCCTTAAATAAGTGTTTTCTGTCATATCAACAGGATCAAGAGGAACAGAACTAAGTTTTGTACTTCTCTCTCTCTCTGGACTGAACATTCCATTTATACAAGTAACTCAAAACAGTATGGATAATATTGAAAATGCCATACCTTCTCATCACTATTTTATACCAAGGTTTTAAAAAATCTTTTCATAAGCTGTCATTCTGTCATGACTATTGAGGAATCAGAATTTCCTTCATAATAATTTAGCTCTTATAACAAACTCTGCAACCTCAATCCTCTACTATGGAACACTTTGCTGAGTGTGTGTGTGAGGTATATACTTAATCATCCCCAGAACCAAAATTAATTAATAAATTACTTTGTGACTCAAACTTGTAGAAAGCTATAACTGCCTGTTAGAAAATATATTTTATTTAATAATAGCTCCTTAGCTACCAAGTAGTGGTATGTGGAGAGCTGTGCCACGAGCAATCGCCATTATAAGATGGTGCTGGCTTCCGCTGTGCCTAACTAGTAAACAAGCCTTGTGTGCAAGTGCGAGAGTGAACTCACGCCTAGTCACTGCCCATCTCAGGGCGTAGTAATGAGGTGATGGGCAAGCAACAAATCAGGAGTTGACATGCCACATCAGGTGCTGAAACGCCACGCTGAGGGCTATATAAGCAGCACCATTTTCCGGGGTCTGGGTCTTCCCTCCTTAAGAAGCAATAAAGCTTGCTGCAGAAGAATCCGGTTGTCCGAGTGTGTTCTTGCCGGCGAGAACGATAGCTTGGGACAGTGGTATATGTTTAACAAATAGTACTTATTTTCCTCTATTTACTGAAAAGAATATGTTCATAAAAGGAAGACAACCATAGCATTATATTATTTACTTTTAGAAGGTACAGAACTGTGTGTATAAAATGTAGAACTATCTAGATTGACCATTGTCTAGTATTTAAGGATGTACTTTAAAGTAATACATTTTAATACTTGGTTACAGAAGGCACTTTGAGAGCTACTCTGAGTCTAAGTGATTGTTCTAAATTAATTCTTCCATTTCCAACTTCAAATTTTCTTGTAAATGTATAAAAAATGAAGTCATAGCTCTTAATTACTACCTCCATTAGTACAACAGTTAAATAATATCAGATGTAATAAGAAATAATCAGGAAGCCAAGGAAAGAGATGGGCACAGATTCAAGGCCAGCTGTTATGTGAGATTTTGGGGGGCAGGGGGATCCAGTAATGGTTTTGATTTCTCATATAATTCTTAAAATCTACAAACAGGCTTAGAAGCCCATTTCATCAAAGGTGAATATGGTGGTTTGAGTGAAATTGACCCCCATAGGCTCATATTTAAAAATACTTAGGCCCACATAGTGAAACTGCTTTAGAATGATTAGTAGGTGTGGCCTTATTGGAGGAAGTATGTTAAAGGGGAGTGGACTTTGAGGTTTCAAATACCTATGCCAGGCCCATTCTCTCTCTCTCTCTCTCTCTCTCTCTCTCTCTCTCTCTCTCTCTCTCTCTTTCTCTCTCTCTCCCCCTCTCCCTCTCCCTCTCCCCCCCCTCTGTGTGTGTGTGTGTCTGTCTATCTGTCTGTCTGTCTGTCTCGCTCTCTCTGATTCCTGCTCTTTGTGGATCAGAATGCAGAGCTCTCTGCTATCTCTTCTAGCTATTGTGATCATGGACTAACGCTTTAAAACTGTAAACAAACCCTCAATTAAATGATTCTTTTTATAAATTCCCTTGTTGATGGTGTTTCATTAAAGTACTGGAGCAGTAACTAACTCAGTGAAAGTTTTGGTTTTGTTGTAAATACTGTTATAAATTGTATTTTAAACTGTAACAAAATAATGGAAGCATTTTTCTTGATGATATGAAAGTATATTTCTGTGGAACACATCATAGAAATTTATGTAATCAATTTAGAGTCTGTGTAGGGAACTAGATTTAGATGATACACATGGTAGTTCTTAGCTATTCACAAAATGTCCACAATGGTCAAGCAATCTGTTTGGTTTACAACCCAGGGACAGGAACTGTGATGCATATTTTACATATCAATCTGACTTGAATTGGCTTATTTCACAGGCAGAAAAATAACCTATCACAATCCAGTGAAGGGTGTAAGGGTCTGACAATTACTGAAGGAAGACTCCACACTCAAATTATATGCAAAAACAGAGTTATTCTGTAGAAACAACCAGCATGTGGGTGTTAACCATTCTTTAAAATGGCAACTCCAGACAAAGGCACACAGGGCTTCTTGTAAGGAACTGGGGGATCTCTAGAAGGATTAGATTATCTAAAATTTCATCGATGGGCCAAATGGTATGCATTTTTAAGTCATGAACATTCAGCTATGTGATGAAATAGGACTGCCCAGCACTGATGGCCCATTCTGAGACAAGATATTTCCCCATCTTTGTGGTTATCCCCAGGCTGTTCTTTGGGAGGAGATTTTATGATCAGGTTCTAGATTTTATGGTCTGTTCCTAGAGCTGGTGTCTTATGACTTAGTTTCTGGGACTTATGGCCTATTCCTGCACTGATTCCTTAGGTCCTTTTTTGAAATCAGAACTGTTCTTTAAAATGGTGACAAATGGGGTCCTTAAGTGGAAACAAATGGTGTTTACATTATCCTTTCAAGAGTATACTTCAAAAGTTCAAATACATATACGTAGATACAATGTAAAAAGCCTATGAACAATCTATGAGTATATATAAGTTGAAAAAGCAAAATAATTTAATCTTGTTACTTTATGCTGTTAAGTTGGAGCTTCCAGCTTGCCCTGCCTCCTCCACATGGTCCTATAAATTACATTCTTCTCTCCTTCTCCAACCCAGCTAACTTGAACTGCCTCTGAATAGGAAAAAAAAAAAAAGTGCAACAGCTCAGTTTTGCATTCCTGACCCCTGTTCTAACACCTCCACCTCAAGTCTCTTGCCACCCTGCAACTCCCACATCCACACCCCCCACCCTAGATAATCATACTTGGGCACAAGCCCAGCTTCTGGCAGACATGTTCTTTTCCTTAGCCTACATTTCATAAAAAATTTCTTCCCACCACAGGCTGCCCTCAGATTGTTTTGGTCTTCCCCTGAGTCTGGTGACTTTGCTGGGAGCCCATTCTCAAATAAGCACGCCTTTTTTTATGGACATTTCTGAGTTGCCATGTGTATGCTGAGAATTAAACCTGGATCTTCCAGAAGAGGTTCCAGTATTCATAACTGTTGAGCCATCCCCTCCAACCCTGAAGACTGTAGTTTTTCTTCTGAAATAAATACCTTACCTAAACTAGTATCATGTCTAAGTGTTCATCAGCAGATATGTGGATAAAAGACGATGTGCTTGATATACACAATGGACTATTATTCAGCCTCAAAATGAAAATTGTGTCATTTTGGCCAAAGTGGATAATGCTAGGAGACATCATGCTAAGTGAAAACAAGCATTTCACAAAAGATATGTAACACATGTTCTAATTAACATGTAGAATCTAAAGTAATTGAAGTAATAGAACTAGACACTGAATGGTGGTTATGGATAGGGAAATGTAAAATAGTGAAATGTTCAAAGATGTAGAAAGAATAAATGATTTAAGTATAAAAATGTAATCATTGCAATTATCTTGCTGTGTACTCTCCTCAGTTTTCTTAGTTCTTGTAAACCCCATGATAATTTAATTGAGACCTACAATAGGGAAAATGTAGATAGAGTTTATTAGAGTAAAGAAGAACACATGCTTAAGTGGTGAGAGTAGACAGTGGCCAAAGAGGCCACTGTGCAGGCAAAATTAATATTACATGTGAAGTCTTAAGAGCAGGTAGCTTTCTCTGACAAACATAGTCATGTCTAGGTGATAGATAGGGTCACTTCGATTGACTCAATGAAAAAATAGTGATAACTGATCTTTTTTCTTTTCTCAGGAAGTCTTTTATACAGAAATACAGGGTATCTAAATATATATTTAGATAGTTACCTATTAAATCCCTTTGGGCTACAGATGTAACTCAGATCCTTATAGTGAGTAATTAGTGTTCTACTATTCCAGTCCTTGGTTTTATAGGTCATTACTTATAAAGTATTGAAATATTCTCCAACTCAAATAATCTCTAACTAGCCATCTAAAAAATAAATATTCCATTTTCTCTCTACAAACTAGCTCTTCCCCTGATTTTTCTTTCTCATATATAATTATATGAATCCAAGTCATCCAAGCTTAAAATCACTCTATAAACATGATGTTTTCCCTGTCTTAAAAAAGATCATTCTGGTAGCAGAAGAAAGTATGAGTTTGAAACTGATGATCTAAAAAATATGGAGAATAAGGAAACTGCTGCACCAATCCAGATAATAGAGCTAGAGTTTACAGAAGGCTATAGCTATAGCTATATGGTTGATGAGAGAATGTTGAACATATAGGATAGTTACATTGAATACATTAATTGATATTGTAGGTGTTAACTATCAAATATACCTCACTTATAGAAAAAGTTTGGTAAAAACAATAGTTAAAAAGTTAAGTTTGTTAAGATTGTGATACCCATGGTTTATCCAAGGGAGTTAGTCACTATGGAGTTGAATAGTTAGAACAGGCATTCCAATATACAGAGTGTAACAGATAATATGGAGGTAGATGAAACTGTTCAATCATAGTACCTGAAGAGATTCAAAAATAGTAAGTTGCTAAAAGAAACTAAATATTGCCAGAGTTCTAGGCTTGCAGAGGTGTCCTCAAAAAAGCATATGTAGTTGTCCCAAGAACATTTGGAATTTATTATTAAGTGTGGCCACACTGGAAGCAACAATCATGCATTTTAAGCCACTGCTATGATTACTTTTCAGTTAAAAAGAGGTAAAAAAACAAAGGCATGGTCATTTCAAGGATTATGTATAGTCAAGCAGTCTTAGTCATACTGTGACCTATTGATCATTAATTAAGGATGTGACCCAACAGCCTTCTCCAGTATAAAGAAATTGCCACTACCTGTAGTTATTTTTGACTATTCACACATTTATCTATGAGACCCATTATTCTTGAGTCAAAGGTGACTGGAGAAAAAATGGCTCAGGGAAAAGGATGATTTAAAAAGGCAAAGTAGATTTAGTTTGCTTAGATTAAGACTATTGGTGACTTTTAAACATGTTTTGGTATTCTTAAACAGAATGTTGTGAAAGCTGGCAGTTGGCTGGAGCTGTAGATAAATTGGAAGAGTACCAAACCAACATCTACAAAGCTTGGAATTCTATCCCTAATACTATATATGTATGGCGGTATGCAAATATTTTTGATCCTATCACTCAGGAAGTAGATGCAGGAAGATTGTAAGATCAAGCTTAGCTACATAGCAAATTTGAGACTTGCCTTGCTAGAATGAGACTGTCTAGGATAACAAAAGGGAAAGGTTACTTGGATGGTAAACCGATAAAATACTTACCGTAACATGCTTCATATGAATTTGTTTTAACCATCAGTGAATTAACTATCTTTCTATTGAACTGTAGGTTTTCTGTAATTGTCAAGTAAAACTTTTCTTGTAAGTTCACTTTTAAGTGGTGTCTCTCCTGAAGCAATTATTATTACTGTTATTGGTGGTGGTGGATCTGTTTTTGCACTGATGGGGACTGAACTTGAGGCATTGTATATCTTAGGCAAACTCTCTATCACTAATACTTAGCCTAGCCAGCCCTCCAAAATGATTATTAAAAATCACTTTACAGTTCCTCTTTAGAGTCTATTACCAGTGGAAAATATGAGTAAAATTTTAGCTTCTTTCAAGTTTTAGTTATTATTTGATTACATTTCAAAAACCTGTATCAAGAATATGTTAGGTACATTTACACTTCATTTAGTAATTAACAGCCCTAATATGGGAATCTCTACACACAGATTGTCTGGTTTTTGTTCTCTAAGCTTTGTTATGTGATTTATCTTCCAGCAGATAAATGCTGCCTGTAGTGCTTTCATCCCAGTTACAGTCATTGGTCTAGGAATCCTGTGAGTCAATCTACACAAAACAAGAAGCGCCTATCAAACTCCTGGCAGGTTTAGTTCAAATTAAAATGTGTGTTCAACTGTAGAGATTGTCAAGTGTGGAAATAATATTTGTCCATCTGGACAGCTTTCTTTTGTAGTTGCTAAATGAAAGTTGAGATTCTGTCTGCTCCTTGAAAGCTTCTGTGTCATGAGCGTAATTTGGATGGTTTGTGATTTGACAGGGATTATTAAAATCAGATGAAGTGAAGGGAAGCAAGTCTGAGAGGGTGAAATTGACACTGACATTCTCTATTATTTGCAGCTTGCATCATGATGGCTATGTTGATATGATAGAGTCACTGTTGGGATATGTTGCACAGCCAATAAAGTAAAAAGCAAGTTTAGTGAAGGATTTTAGATTTAGCCATTCTGATTGGTGTAAGGTGGAATCTCAGGGTCGTTTTGATTTGCATTTCTCTCATCACTAAGGATTCTGAACATTTCTTTAAGTGCTTCTCAGCCATTCGAGATTCCTCTGTTGTGAATTCTCAGTTTAGTTCTGTCTTAGTCAGGGTTTCTATTCTTGCACAAACATCATGACCAAGAAGCAAGTTGGGGAGGAAAGGGTTTATTCAGCTTACATTTCCAAATTGCTGCTCATCACCAAAAGAAGTCAGGACTGGAACTCAAGCAGGTTAGGAAGCAGGAGCTGATGCAGAGGCCATGGAAGGATGTTACTTACTGGCTTGCTTCCCCTGGCTTGCTCTGCTTGCTTTCTTATAGAACCAAAGACTATCAGCCCAGAGAAGGTACCACCCACAAGGGACCCTCCCTGCTTGATCACTAATTGAGAAAATGCCCCACAGCTGGATCTCATGGATGCACTTCCCCAACTGAAGTTCCTTTCTCTGTGATAACTGCAGCCTGTGTCAAGTTGACACACAAAACTAGCCAGTACAAGTTCTATACCCCAGTTTTTGATTGGGTTGTTCAGTTAGCTTCTTGAGTTCTTTATATATTTTGCATATTAGCTCTCTACCAGATGTGGGGTTAGTGAAGATTGTTTTATGAAGACCTTTATTTTCACTGATTGCTTTTTAAATGGACTTTCAAGTTGCTTCTTATGAATTTAACCATCAGTGAGTCATCCTTCCACGGAACTATACATTTAAAAGTATACTGCCAAGAACAGAATATTAATATTAAAGAAACAGATTACATAATTAAAATCATAGAATTTTCAAATCAGACAAGTCCTTAAAGTTATTTCTTTCTAATTTTCCTTGCTAATGGAAATAGAATAAGAGTTTGGAGGCATTACACTTAATTTTATTTGAGAGTTTAAGTTTTAAATCCTGACTTTTCACTATTGGTATATTTTAAAAAATAATGTTTAAAACAATTTCTAAAGCTATCCAAATACTTAATTCACAATTGTAGATAGCCTAGTTCTATAAAAACACAATACACAAATTTGTTACTATAGTTATATGTTCCCTTTAAATGATATCTACATGGTAGGATAAATACCTTCTATAGATATAATTTTCTACTCAAAGCATCCTTAGTAGATGTGATCTAAGCTAGGAGACTGTTATCAAATAGAGTTATAGTAGAAAAAGTAGAAATGTCTATCAAAGCAAAGAGACTGATCATGCTGTGAATTGTTAACCCTCAGGGTAGTGAAACTACCAGATAAAATTGTAAAATAAGAATCCAAGTACCCATATGCAAAGTAGACTCAAATTATGTGTGCTGCAGTTCAGTTCACTTTCATTCTAACATCAACTGCCTGGAGTTCAGCGTGTCCCTTTAAGACTTCCCTTACTTCATGTTTTTTTCTAGGAGACACAGTCTCAAGCTGAGTTCCTGTTCCTCTGGCTCTTACAATCTTTCTGCCCCTTCTTCACAATGTTCACTGAACCTTTAGGTGCAGGATTTGTATTGTTATACACAATACAACACATCAACTGGGGTTGAGTATACTATGACCAGTTTTCTTTGTGTTTTAACCAATAATGGTTCTCTATAATGATTTACATCTGTTGCAGAGAAGTTTTTTGATGATAAGTAATACCTACACTTATCTGTTGATAAATATATAAAATGTAGTTAGGAATAATGCTGGTTTAGTAAATTGGTTTAAATGAGTTCTCCTTTAAAATTGTTAACATCACTAGTGCCAAGTAACTGTATAGATTTTCAGTACCAGACATGATCTCCAGTCTGTTTACTGAGACGATCAGATAGCTATCACAAGTTATGAGTCCTATTGTTATACCTGAAGGGATATCTTGATGTGTGGGTTTTTTCTTCTTTTAAGTTTGTATGTATAAATCTGGGTAGGACTGGCTGTTTTCCTCCTTTGAAAGCTTGTGTTGCACCTTCTGATACTATGAAAACTAGTCATGGGGTAAAAGGCTTACAGGTCAGATCCAGCACACACCCTCTAGCTTTGTCTTCAAAATATGTGGTGTCTTCAGCAATAGTGAATTTCCTTCAACATCTGAAAGATAGACTAGTACAATGGCAATTAGCCTATATTATTGTGGGAGTTTCTTGGACTTCCTCTTTCAGTAACTTGAAAGGGAATTTCTCAGGCCTGGTTCTGAAGTTTTTGTTTTTTAAAGAAAGTAGCTCTTAAGGGAAATCATTATAAGCACAAATGACATAACTATTTAAACTATGTATGGCTATACACATACCCATTTTAATTTAACAGTTTGGCTGCCTAAACAAGACCTTAACAAGTACAACAACATTAAACATGCTAACATGAATGGCAGAAGTCTCAGAGGGACCTACCCCTAAACAAAGTACTACATTCAATAGAGAAAAAATAGTCTTCCACAGGGATGAGCCTAATTGGATACGCTGATCCTCATTGGTCAGCCCTGAAATCATATTCATTTAAGTAATACTAAATGGAGTGAATAAGTTGTACTTATATATTTATGCATATATAAATAAATATGTGTGTGTGTGTGTGTGTGTGTGTGTGTGTGTGTGTGTGTGTGTGTGTGTGTAACAACAAAAAATGGTCAGCAATTTGAGAGAAGTCTCATGGGCTTTGGATAAAGAAAAGCAGAGGAGGGATGTGTTACAATTATATTTTAATTAAAAAAATACTTCCTTCATTTCAGATGTTATCTGCAGGTAGTCTTTTCAAATCTCTGTTACTTCTGCACAGCTGAGGTGGTTTGAATATGCTTAGGCCCATGGAAAGTAGCATTGTTAGGATGTGTTGTAGAGAGAACATCTTGTGTATTGAATAGATGTATCATCTGTCAATTAAAAATTCTATGGCCTATGGCTTAGGTAAAATATGGAAGGTGGGACATTGGAAGGAGAAAGAATTTGGGGAGAGGAGGAGGGCGGGAGATTCACTAGGAAGATGTAATAAGTAGCACCCATCGGACCAGAGTACAAGTAACCAGCTACATGGCAGAATCTACACTAGAATAAATGGGTTATTTTGAGTTACATCTAGTCAGAAAAGAGCCAAGGTACTTGTAAATATATTTTGAATCTGAGTCTTATTTCTGGGATCATGAGACTAGAAGGAAGAACCATATTTTCTACAACAAGGTGTGGCATTATTGGAGGTGGAGTTAGAGGAAGCATGTCACTGTAGCGGTGAGCTTTGAGGCTCCTATGTTGATGATCTGCCCAGTGGTGATGAGATCTTCCTCCTAGCTGCCTTTGGATCAAGATGTGGAACTCTTAGCTCCTTCTCTAGTACCAAGTCTGCCTAGGTGCTGCCATGCTTCCTACCATGATGATAATGGACTGAACCTCTGAAACTAAGGGAGCCCTAATTCACTTTCTTTATAAGAGTTGCTTTAGTCATTGTGTCTCTTCATGGCAATGAAAAGTCTAAGACAACAGCCAAAGTAAAATGCAAAAGTTCTCAGACTTAATAAAAAATGTCTCATGAATCACCAGAGTGTATGTGATGCCATCTCTGGAGAGAATAAATTGAATATGGGAGACCCAGTTCAGATGTTCAGATACCATATATGAATGGGAACTTGAAAACCAGCATTCCTCCCCTCTCCTCCCCTCCTCTCCACTCCCCTCCCCTCCCCTCCCCCCTCCTCCCCTCCCCCTCCTCCCCTTCCCCCTCCTCCCCTCCCCCTCCCCCTTCCCTCTTCTCTCTCTGTGCTTTCCAGTTATGAATGCTCCAGCCTCTATATCTTCCTCACCATTATGGACCATACTCCCTTAAACCAAAGTAAAGATTTCCTTTCCCTAAGTTGTGTTTATAGGAAAATTTGTTGTATCACAAAGAAAAGTAACTAATGATCCAAAAGGATACAACACTGGAATGAGTAGATGAAAAGAGTATAACCATAATAAAATAAGGATGGTGATTTTTGTCACAGTTTTTATGTATTTTCTAGGCGTTCTACTCAAGACATAGATATTTTATTCACTTTGACAGCTCCCTGAATATCTATGCCACTATATAAGTATGGTTAATTAAATCCTTGGCTATGGGTGACTGAACTTGATTTAAAGTGCATTTATCTATGCTGGAGATTGAAGAGAATAGGAGAAGATGGGAACTGGAAATAACAGCCCACTTGTTCCTCTGGTGTATAGCCCACATTCTGAAAACTGCTAGAGGTCTATCAAGAGTCACCTTGTTGGAAGAAAATCAGGCCCGAATAACAAAAGAAACTTGGAAGATCCTCACAGTATTTGAGTGCTATACTAGAAAGAAAAAGGAGAACAAAACCCAAATAATTATGTGCTCTATCCCGAGGTATGAATCAGTGAGGCCAGATGTGAAGTCCTTCCCTCATTTTCAGCATGGAATAGCAGCTGGTCTTTCTGCCGTAACTGCTCTGCTCTAACTTTCAGCTGTTTTAGCCAGCTATTTGAAATTGCAGGGGAAACAAAAAAGGCACACTTCAAAAAGTGTTTGAGGTGACATATGAAGATGGTCCACAAAATCCTGCAAATCTATGGGTTCAAACGTTCATATTCACTTTAAGAATACCCAGGAAACTTCCCATGCCTTCAAGAGTATGTATATCCTCACAGCCACCAAGTATGTGAAGGCTGTCACTTTAAAGAAGCATTGTGTGCCATTCCAGTGATATGATCATAGAGTCAGTAGTTGTGCCCTTGTCAAACAGTGGGACTGGACATAGGGATGGTGGCTAAAAAAGAATGAGGAATTTTTGGTTCACATGCTTAAAGATGCAGAGAGAAATGCTGAACTTGAGGGTTTAGATGTGTATTCTCTAGTCATTGACCGTATCTAGTTGAACAAAGCACCTAATATGCACCAACAAACCTATGTTGCTCATGACTGGATGACCCATCCATGACCTCCCCCAGCCACATAGAGATGACTCTTACTGAGAAGGGACAGATCGTTCCAAAGCCAGAAGAGGAGGCTGCACAGAAGAAAAAGACATCCCAGAGGAAACTGAAAAGACAAAAACTCATGGAACATGGATAAATTCAGCATAAAATAAATGCAAAAAGAGAGAAAGAAACAAAGGAAGAAAAAAAAAAGAAAAGTGATTTCAGCATGTATTTTTAAGTTCTAAATAGTTTCCTATGAAAGTTTGTTAAA